>NC_059375.1:11077500-11380000 GCF_019703515.2 Myxocyprinus asiaticus | reverse complement strand
TTACTTCACTAGCAATTGTTGCAATTTTACTCCCTCAAGGTGACATTTAGTGAATGTATGAAGTCGGTCTCCTTCAAGTTCACACAGGTGTCCTTCCTAGCAGAGTAACCACAGGTGTAGTTGATCACATTACTGTAACAATTCCCATTTTCCATGAAGTTCGACAACCAGCCCATACTTCATCTTAGTTCGGAATATTTGATCTATTGTTTAACAATTTAAAAGCTAACAAACTTGTGTGAAAAGATTTGCTTGATGAATGTCAACAAACCCAAAACCCTAAAAGGACTGTAAAAATGATGATTTAAACAACTTTACAGCTCAAATAATACATGAGTTTTAACAGAGGAATTAATGTAAGTACTTTTATAAAATTATACGCTTCACACTTCTGCCTTTAAACCCTCCAAACATTGGCCCAATTCATTTCCATTGTAAGTGCCTCACTGTAACTTTTTTATTTTTATTTTTAAAAGGAAAAGTACGGACGAGTCTAAATAAATCTTTGTGGTCATCAACATTATGCCACAAAAGCTATTGATTGAGCTTAACTTGTATTGAATCTGGAATATTCCTTTAAGTATCCAAATACTGTATGGAATTATCTGCTGTATTAAAAGTTAAAGGAGCAATATGTAACATTGACATCAAGCATTTAAAATGGGTACTGCAGTGCAAATTCAAAATATTGGAGAGAGTTGTCTCCCCCGACCCCTCCTCCCCAGACTCCAAGCTCATGGGGTTGCCAGGTTGAGGACACGCAACAGGAACGAGCAAACTGACAATGGCAAGACGAGCCTTACACTGTAAGGCAGTGGTTCCCAACCCTGTTCCTGGAGGCCCCCCAACACTGCACATTTTGTATATCTCCCTTTGTATATCTGACACACCCAATTCAGGTCTTATAGTCTCCACTAACGAGCTAATGAGTTGAATCAGATATGTTTGATTAGCGAGATATCCAAAATGTGTAGTGTTGGGGGGCCTCCAGGAACAGGGTTGGGAACCACTGTAGGCCTATACGTTTGCAATGTTTTTATTGTTTGCAAATTATAAACCAGCTCATGTGGATTTTTTTTTTTTAACTCTGTCAATGTTAGCTAGCTGTATTGCTGGCTTACATGGCTGCAGTGCGCTGTGTTTGCCTGCTAACTTGTTTCAAATCTGGCAACCCAGGGTGTCAAAATACTATTGGGAAATGGGCAGTGGGCGAGATCACACTGGCCAAAACAAAAACAGAAATTTGAACAGACATTTCAAAGTAGAATATATTGGCTGTAGCATTGTTTTAGGAGAAGCTAGTATTTCAACTTAGCATGTTTCCTAAATCTCTGATAACATATTATGATAATTTTATGCTTTAGAACAATAAATATATTACATATTGCACCTTTAAGCAAGAGAATTCCTGGTAAACTGACTGTAGCAAAAGTCAGTGAGCAAAGTTGGTGCAGTTCCCCTGTGCCATAGCAGATCCTTGTGAATAGCTGTTGTTATGATCTGGGGTGTGGGGTAGAGTGAAGAGGGTGAGAAGGAAAGGTAGACGCTCTTTAAGGTTGTAATTATGCCTGCGTTATGGAGAAGAACAAAGCAGAGCCCTGGAGTCATAGTGCAGGGATGTGTCCTCACCGTGCCTCAATACATGCGAGAGAGAACGTTAATAACAATACATCAGAACGTGGCCCAGACTGGCTGGCGTCTGTTGCCCTGCAAACGTACGCCTTTGTGAATGTGCGTGTGTGAGACACGAGAAAAGATTGTGAACATTCATAGGTAAGTGGGCGAGTAGGTGTGTGCATCTTGGACAGTGCTGTCCTGTTAAGTCCATCATTGTCCAGTGATGCGGAGTGACAGCATTCCATTTTATTCAAATCATTATTTGTGTTTTGCCTCTGGCTCCCTGGCCCAATCTTTCCAGCAGCTCCCACGTGACTTTTTTTAAAACTGTGTTGCAATATAGGTGCGTCACAGTCACATGGTTCCTTTTTAATGCAACAAAGCAGTTTTTTAGATTGCTAATAATAATAATAATAATAATAATAATAATAATTAATCCTCTAAAGTCAGGGTTTTGACATGGGGATCCATTAAGAAACTCAGTCCATGGACTGATATACTGTATAAAATATATCAAACTAAAATAAACTAAAAATGTGTATTTTTACTATGTATTGTTATATAACAGTGTATAGTTTCAAATGAATTTGTAAAGGTGTTCAATTTGTTTTAGGTTTAGCTTTTTTCAAATATATAGTCATCTTTGGTGGATTACGCTGATTCTATAGAGCGTAAACTCATCATTAAAGGAATATTCTGGGGTCAATGCAAGTTAAGCTCATTCGACAGCATTTGTGGCGTAATGTTGATTACCACAAAAATGTATTTTGACTTGTCCCTCCTTTTCTTTAAAATAAGCAAACAGAGACACTTACAGTGGAAGTGAATGGGGCCAATCCGTTAATGTTAAAATACTTACTGTTTCAAAAGTATAACCACAAGACATAAACAATATGCGTGTTAACATGATTTCAGTGTGATAAAAAAACGACTCAAACTTTAACTCAACTAACACATGAGTTTTAACAGAAGAATTAATGTAGGTGCTTTTATAAAATTATAAGCTTCACATTTCGGCCTTTAAACCCTAGAAAAATTGTCCCTATTCACTTCCATTGTAAGTGCCTCACTGTAAACTCGATTTTTGCTTTTTTAAAAAAGAAAAAAAGTAGGCAATCAATCAATCAATCAATCAATCAATATATATATATATATATATATATATATATATATATATATATATATATATATATATATATATACATACATATATATAATTTTTTTAAATTTTTTAATTTTTATTTTTTTGTGGTAATCAACATTTTGCCACAAATGCTGTCGACTGAGCTTAACTTGTATTGAACCCGGAATATTCCTTTAAACAAATTTTACACTTCTGTTTACAAATATAATAGCACGATGAATCTAGGTCATGGTAGAGGATGTAAATTTAGAGAATTGGGAAACTACGTCGACACTAGTTTAGCTAAATTTAATAATGTTTGTTACTGTTATAAAAATAAAAATATGATACACAGTTATAGATAATTTTGAACATTTTAATATTATGGGGTCTCTGCTCTAAAACAATAAACAATTTATGAAAAAATTGATGTAAAAATAAATAAATATGCAAATGTTAAAGGAATATTCCAGGTTCAGTACAAGTTATGGTCAGTTAACAGCATTTGTGGCATAATGTTGATTTCCACAAAAAAACGTTTTTTGACTCGTTCCTCCTTTATTTAAGAAAAAGCAAAAATCTGTGTTACAGTAAGAAACTTATAATGGAAGTGAATGGAGCCAGTTCATAATTGCTAAAATGCACACTGTTTTTAAAAGTATAGCCACAAAACATAAACATTATTAGTGTTAACATGATTTAAGTGTGATAAAATCACTCACTAACCTTTTCCATGTAAAGTTATATCCAATACTACAAATTCCTTGTCATGAGAAGAAACTCTGTAATACCAATATTTTATATAACTTTACACCAATAAGATGAATAAGCCATTTAATCAGGGGCGTAGTTTCCAGGGGGGATGGGGGAGGAGGTAACCCCCCAATAATCAAAACAAGCAAGTACAACCACCCAATATTTATACCATGATCAATGGAAACATGTAGATGCTTCATGCTGCAACCCTTCCCCAATGTTCAAGCCAAATCTACACCCATGCATTTTATCACACTAAAATCATGTTAACATGTATAATGTGCACTGTTTAAGGTGTTTATGGACTGGTCCCATTCACTTCCACTGTAAGTGCCTTACTGTAACCACTTGTTTTTAATAAACAAGGGGCGACACCATGCCCCAAATGCTGTTAATTGACCTTAACTTGTACTGAACCTGGAATATCCTTTAAACATAATATTTGCCTGTGGCCTATTGTAAAAAAAAAAGAAAAAAAAAAGTGATTCCGTTAAATGCAATTAATTTGTTCCATGTCGTCATTTTTATTTTGTAAGAGTTTCAATAAATTTACCACTCTTGTTTCATACAATTAAATCACTGGTTGCGTCAAATGCTTAATTTTCAGCGGCTATCTGCATGCTTGGGTCTTGCAAATAACAGAGTTTACAACAGGATTTGCCTTCTTCCACTCATGTTTTGGCCCTAGGAGATTATGGGTCAGAGGAAGAGGTAGGTGTGCTTTGTAGGATAAAGATTGTTAATCTGTGCTCCGGGCTACTGTAAGATCTGGCGACTGCTTTCTGTAGTCCACCCTCAAGAATCATTCCTCGTGTGCACGGTTTAAACTCCATAGCTTGTCACCGTTTCATCCTAAAGGTCAGTGATGGTGTGTACATGTGTTTATTGACAGGAAACTTTGCATGATGTGTTCGTATTCTGCATAGTATTGATCTGTAAATCATGTTTCAATAAACTTGTGCAAAATACCTTATATGATGTTTTGCTTATACCACCACTCCCTTAAAGTATTTCTTAAGAGATAATTACCCCAAATCATCAAAGAACTGCCTTCAACCCTTTTGCCACTCCCTTTAAAAAATAACTCAGCACTGACCTGTGTGTGAGAGACACAATGTTACTAAGAACGGATTAAACAGTTAAAAATGGCTGTGAGACAATGACAGATCACAATTATAATTACAAGGAATCACAGATGAAACAACTTCTGAGACCTTCATGGAAAGAACTTAATAGAAGCTAATAGAGAGTAGTTTTATGGAAATCTGATATCATTTTTAACCCTCATGGGGCCCCAGAAAACCCTATGATGTACACGTACCAATAATTATAGTAATAATTTGAAATCACCCTATTATTGTCCCTTCAGATTCTTTTAATATGTTCTTATTTAATACAAAACTCAGATATTATTGAACTTTTAACCCTTTAGAAATCAGAAATGTCACTGGTATCCATTCTAGTAATGTTTCTGTTTGGGGGTCAGACAAATAAAATATAAATAAATCAAAATAAGCAACTGAAAGGAGTGTATTAATGCAGTGTGTAAACTAATCAGATTATCATAAAGACCCCAAGTTGAAATCAAGTTGAAATTGTTTACATTAGATACAATTAGTTTACAATCAGTTCTTACAAGATTTTAAAAAGTCATAAAGTGAAGGAGCCACGTGACGCCATGTGAAGGGCAGATGTGTGAGAGACAGCTCTGCACGCTTTGCTAATTTTTACAGTTATTTTCATGATATAATCCGGTGAAATTCGATACACCCAGTTACACATTTACTGTTTGAGGTAAACATGGCAAAGAAGTCAAAATGGCTCTGGAGACATTAAAAGACACTTACGGGTTCAAGATGAAAGCCCAGACAGGCCTGTGGACCGGGGACTCGATTTGGATGGCGCGGCGGGAGAAGGAATCCAGCGTCAACTATCCAACATGTCGGTGATGTTGACGAAGGTACTTGCGGACTTGGAGGATCTCGCTGTAATACGTTGATCGATTACGGCGATGGAAAAAAAAATTCTCTGAGCTAGTCACAAGAGTGACAGATGTTGAAAAACGAATCGATTATTTGGAGTCATCAGAGAGGGAACTAATCCGCCCATGACCAAAGTTGATTTGGAACGTGTTCTTGAAAAGCTTGAAGATCTTGAGAATAAAAGCTGCAGGAATAACATTCGAATTGTTGGAATTTCTGAGCATGAGGAGGGCAGAGATATGGTGAAATTCCTAGATGAGCTTTTCCCGAGTCTGCTCGACATAACAGGCCACAACCTGGAAATCGAGCGAGCTCACAGAGTCCCAGCTCACAGATCTGCTGAGGGAGAAAGGCCCCGATCGATTCTGGCCAAATTTTTGAGATCATCTGATAAAGATCTCGTGTTGTGCCAGGCGAGGAGCAAAGGAAAGCTTTCTTGGAAGAATTACAATATTTTCTTGACTTTGTGAACTCGACAAGAGAGAAACACGATCGGTTTAAGGAATGCAAGAAACTCTTACATCAGCAGAAGATCACTTTTGCTCTGATGTTTCCGGCCAGACTGAGAATAAACACCAAGGATGGTAGCAAAGTATTTACATGTCCCAATCAGGCAATGTCTTTTATTGAAACAATGGGTGAGTAACCATTGGGTGTTTTTCTTGTGAGTGGATTGACTCACTGTACATACTTTTGCTTTTGGAGGAAGCTGGGCACCATTTTTGTTTCTTTTTGCATTGGCTCCGTCGAGTGGCTGGAGTTTGTTTTGTTTTGAGGATTAACACTTTTCCTCAAAGAAACTTTTGCGTTGACGTAAGATCAGTTTTACAATGAAGTTCCCGGGCAGACTGAGAATAGACACTACGGATGACCGCAAAATATCTACATGCCCACACAAAGGATGTCTTTTATAAAGTTGGACTGTGTAAATCATGGGAAATACTTTTATGCAGCCTCCAATTGAATTGACTCTTGACCATCCGAGGAACAGGGATGCGTGTTTCGTTTCCTTTTGTGCTGGTTCCGCCTAGCGGTTGAAGCTTGTTTTGTTAAATAACACTACTTCGGGACAGTTATGGATGAATCTGTAAGTTCCTTGTGCTTATGCCTCCTGTTGGCTGGAGTATGATTTTTGTGGGACATTGGAATGATTATGTCATCTGCTGGCTCACTGAAGATTCGTTTGTCTGACCGAGAAAACTGAACGGCTTTATATCGGCTGGAATTTGTTTTGTGAAGGAACACACCTTTGAGACAGTTCTGTGAATGAGTCTACACGTTCTTTGTGTTTATTCTGCCTATTGGCTGGGGTTTGTTTTACAAAATATATGATGTTATGTAATTTTGCCTTACAAATTTGTGAGGCAAAATTGAGCAATCTGATGTCAAAGTTGTCGTGGGGGCTCTCGTAGGCATACATGGACTCTTTGAGTTTAAAGGGATTGGCGCCAGTTGGCGCTGTCATGCACGGGGTTAATGCACACTTTTTTCTTTTTTCTGTTTGTTTTGTTCAGGAGGAAGTTTTGGGTTTATTGTTACATTAATGTTGAAATGTGGTCTTCATAATTTTGTTTTTGGCACACAATTTATTTTTTCTATTATATCAAAATGTCAAATGTTAATATGAGTGTACTATGGGTTGGGGCACCCCATAAAAAGAAGGAAGGTTATTTCTTTTCTTAAACGTAAGAAATATGATATAGTGTTTCTTCAAGAAACGCATCTTTCACTGCAGGAAGTTGAAAAATTTGGGAAGATATGGGGTGGACATGTTTTCTTTAGTGTTGGCTCATGTAAGAGCAAGGGAGTCATTATATTGGTAAATAAATATTTACAATTCAAATGTCTCAAACAGTTTAATGATAAATTAGGATAAGTCATTATTGTTTTAGCAGAAATTCAGGGGCAAAGTCTAATTTTGGCTAATATTTATGCACCTAACGCTGATGATCAGGGCTTTTTTATAGATCTTGAAGGGATGTTGCAAGCTGCTGGCACCCCTCATGATATAATTTTGGGAGGAGACTTTAATCTTTTGATGGACTCAGTCCTTGATCATAGTGAAGCAAAAGTGTGTAAGCCCCCTAGAGCAACATTGACGCTTCACAGGTTGTGTAAAAATCTTGGTCTTACAGATATTTGGAGACTTTTGAACCCATCTGGTAGAGACTATAAATCTTTTTCATCAGTCCATAAGATTTATTCTAGAATAGATTTATATATATATATATATATATCCAAATCCTTCATTTCGTCTGTTGTTGATTGCTCAATTGGAAACATTTTAGTCTCGGATCACACCCTGGTGAGTTTAGAGGTGTTGCCACATATAGAGAAAAAGAAATCATATAGTTGGCGCCTTAATGTATCCCTTTTGCAAAATCCTGATTTCCAACAAATGTTAAAGACTGAAATCAGTGTTTATATGGAGACCAAGTGGTCCTTAGTATCCTCTGTGGGCGTGGATTGGGAGGCACTGTAGGCGGTTCTTAGGGGTCAGATCATATAGCATGCCTCATTCATCAAAAAATCCAAAGCACGAGAACTTGTGGAGTTGGAAGGAAATATTAAAAGTGCAGAGGCAGAGCTGAAGTGCCGTATGTCATCTGATGGCCTCAGAGAATTGACCTGATTGAAATATAGATATAATACTATTTTGTCACAGAAAGTGGAGTTTTGGTTATTCAGGGCAAGACAGTCATACTTTGAGTCGGGGGACAAAGCAGGGAAGCTTTTGGCTAGATATTTGAAGCAGAGAGAGTCTCTTTCTATCATTCCCTCAGTGAAATCTGCTAGTGGTGAAATTTTTACATCAGTCATTGATATTAATAATGCTTTTAAAGAGTTCTATCTTGATCTTTATAGTTCCACGTCTTCGTCTACTGATGAAGATATTAGAAACTTTGTGGAACCATTAGATCTTCCTAAACTGAAGACTGAGCAAAAAAAAACCACTCTTGATTCTGAGATAACCTTGGAGGAGCTTGACGAGGTAATTAAGTCCCTACCTACTGGCAAGGCTCCGGGGCCAGATGGTTTTGCCGCAGAATTTTTTAGATCCTATGCTACAGAACTGGCTCCACTTTTGTAAGAAGTTTATACTGAATCATTAAAGAATGAAAAGCTTCCTCCAACCATGACACAAGCCCGGATCAGTCTGATTCTTAAAAAGGACAAAGATCCAAGCGAGTGTAAAAGTTACCGTCCAATCTCCCTAATCCAACTAGATGTAAAAAATTGTGTCAAAAATTTTGGCTAACCGATTAAGTAAGGTTATGACATCTCTTCTACATATAGATCAGGTGGGGTTTATTCGCGGCCGCAGCTCTTCTGATAACATTGGGCGTCTCATCAATATCATGTGGTCAGTAGCAAATGATGAGTCTCCAGTTGCTGCCATCTCATTTGATGCCGAAAAGGCGTTTGATATGGTAGAATGGGATTATTTTTTTAAGATTTTGGAAATGTATGGGTTCGGGAGTACATTTATTGTTTGGATTAAGTTACTTTATAGACACCCTTTAGCAGCGGTACAAAAAATGGATTCATTTCAGATTATTTTACTCTGGATAGGGGCACTCGGCAGGGTTGCCCTCTTTCCCCATTATTGTTCTGTCTTGCCCTGGAACCATTAGCAACCGCGATAAGAAAGGAGGATGATATTCCAGGGGTGGTTGCGGGAGGTGTAGCGCATATAATCCTGCTTTACGCAGATTATATTTTATTATATGTCTCTGAACCTACTAGATCTATGCCTTGCCTCCACAGAATTATTAATTCCAAGTTCTCAGGATACAAAGTCAATTGGTCTAAATCCGAAGCTTTGGCTCTGACAGCGTAATATCCAGTAACGGCTTTCCAGCCAGGCGCCTTCCAGTGGCCCAAACAGGGCATTAAGTATTTGGGGATTTTATTCCCAGCAAATTTCTCTGATTTAGTTAGTGTTAATTTTAACACTAACCCTTTAATAAAAAGGTTTTCGAGCGATGTGGGCAGGTGGTCTTCATTACATTTATTGATGATTGGGAAGGTTAATGTTATTAAAATGAATTGTATTCCAAAATTTAACTACCTGCTACAATCTCTCCCTGTAGATGTCCCCCTCTCTTATTTCATGCAATTTGATAGCATAGCGAAGTCCTTCATTTGGAATGGTAAACGTCCCAGATTGCATTTTAATAAGTTACATAGGCCGATAGACAAAGGTGGGCTAGACCTACCCAAGATTTTGTTTTATTACTATGTGTTCAGTCTCAGACATTTGGCTCATTGGTCACTTCCACCTGAGAGAACCCCTCCCTGGTTTGTTAATGAACAGGCAGTTCTTGCCCCTATTTCGCCATTACAAAGCAACTCTATCAAACTAATCGGAAAAGTTAAGTTACACCCCGTTATTTCACATTTACACTCGGTATGGACTAAAGTGTCCAGATTGTTTAAATTGGACACTTATATAAATGTTGCCTCGAGCATATTGCACCCCCTCCAAGGAGGCAGATGCTTTGGGAGAGGTGATTGCGGCTTTTGGAAAAGGTCATGAGGCATCAGTGTATTACTCCCTGTTAATTCAGAGTCTAGGGGACAGAGCCTTCTCTCAAGAGAGTTTGGGAGAAAGATTTCAACTTGGCATTGGAGGAAGGAGTGTGGGCTAAGATTCTTAAAAACGTTAAGTCTGCATCTAGAGATCCAAGTGTGCGTCTTATACAATTCAAAATTTTGCATAGATTTTATTGGACCCCCTCTAGACTGTATAGGCTTGGTCTTAAAGAGACACCCACCTGCTGGAGATGCCAACTGAAGGATGGAGAAAAGGCCCATGTTTTTTGGTGGTGTGTCGAGATCCAGAAATTCTGGTCGAAGTTTCAGAATTTTGTGTGCAACGTGGTTGGCACTCGGGTTTCGTTTTGCCCCAGACTTTGTGTTCTGGGCGATGGGGCGGTTATCGATGTGGGGGATGGCCGTATAGAGAACTAGATTCTGACCTGTGTGATGATCGCCAGGCAGGTTATTTTGAGGGGTTGGAGGTCAGCTGGTGGTGCACGGAGGTGGGGAGGGTGGCAGCTTATGAGGAGGTGTCATCGGGAAGACGGGGTGCTTGGATATGTTTATACGGAAATGGGGCAGGTATTTGGAGTTTTTGGAGAGCTCTCGGGTGGGGTGTGGAGAGAGTAGTGTAAAATAGTTAGTATGATTATTATGTGTGTGTATGTATGTATGTATGTATGTATGTATGTATGTATGTGTGTATGTGTATATATATGTGTATGTATGTATGTTTGTATATGTATCTATCTATCTATTTATCTATCTATCTATCTATCTATCTATCTATCTATCTATATATCTATATCTATATCTATCTATATATATATATATATATATATATATATATATATATATATATATATATATATAAATATATATATATACGTATGTATATATATGTGTGTCTGTTTGATTTTTATTTCTATATATTTACTTATGTTTGACCACAGGGTTGTTTTTTTGGGGGGGCAGAGTTGGGGAGGGGGAGGGGTTTAAATGTTTATTTTTATATATGTTTTGCATTTCATTGTTATTGTGTGATTTAATAAAACAAAAAACAAAAACAAAAAAAAAATAAATAAATAAATAAAAATAAAATAAAATAAAAATCATAAAGTATCAACCTGACACTTTAATAAGTATATTTTTGAGCTAGTAAAATATTAAAGCTATAAATAAAATAAATAAATAAAAAAAAAAATAAAAAACTTTTACAGAAAATGGAAATTGTAATAGCGATTTGACTGTATTATTGACAAGTTAAAACTAAATTAATTCAAATGCTACAGTATATTCATTCTTAAATAAAAATTAAGTTGTCCAAACACAACCAAGACATTAAAGGAATATTCCAGATTCAAAAGAAGTTAAGCTCAGTCGGTGACATAATGTTGATTCCCACAAAAAATAAATTCAACACTTTCCTCCTACAATGGAAGTGAATGGGGCCAATTTTTGGAGGGTTTAAAGGCAGAAATATGAAGTTTATAATTTTATAAAAGCACTTTCATTGATTCTTCTGTTGAAAATCATGCATTATTTGAGCTGTGAAGTTGTTTAAATTGTCATTTTTACAGTCATTTTAGGGTTTGTTGACATTCGATTGTCATGGCAATGAAGTTGTAAAATTTGCTAACTTCACACAGAAAAGTTTAGTAAGTGATTTTATCACACTAAAATCATGTTAACACTCATATTGTTTAAATATTTTCACTATACTTTTGAAACAGTGAGTATTTTAATGTTTACGGATTGGCTCCATTCACTTCCAATGTAAGTGCCTCACTGGAACCCAGATTTTACCTTTTTTAAAGAAAAAGAGGGGCCAGTCAAAATTAATTTTTGTGGTAATCAATATTAAGCCACAGATGCTGTCAATTAAGCTTCACTTGTATTGTACCTGGAATATTCCAAGATATTGACATTGAAATCCTTGTATTGGTCCACATTTGTGTTAACCACATTTTTGACGTGCATTTCACTCAGCTTGACTTTTCAAACGATTCTCAAAAGGGATTTGATTTCACTATATAATGTTTTGTAACCCCAATGTTAGATAACCTAAAATGTAATTAATGTAATATCTAAATTAACTTTTTTTCAAGACAAACATATTTAAGATGGCTGAACTACTCAGATTAAGTAAAAATAGCTCCTGAGTAATGACTGCCCATTTTCACTTTTTACAGCGAAGAAAGCAACGGACACCGACAGTGAAAAAGAGTGACATAAACATGAGGAAATCTTTCAGACATTGCGAACCCATTGAAAAGTAGCCTCCTCTCCTGCTTTTTTTTTTGTGGGAATTGCAAATGTACTGTAAGTGTCTGGTTTTTGGCTCGGGCTCTGAATTCATCACCAGAGTAATTGCTTCCAGACAGAAATGTGAAGGAAGGTGCTAGAATCTCACTGTACGAATGACTTGACCAACTGTTTAAATCATTATCTGTGAATGGTGTGAGTGTGTATTAAATAACCACTGTTTCAGAGAATTGATAATAAAAATGAACAGTTGAACTCTAGTTTTCTCAAGTCAGAAAAATAAATGATTACTTCAATGTTTTTTTAAAATAATGAACAATTATGCTAATTTTAATGGCAAGTTGTTGCAATTAAAAAATGCAATTAATTTCAAACCGATTTCTAAACATTGTTATGATTTTAATTTCAGCATCAAATTTGGCAGCAACAAAGTGAATGACCGAATAAAATAAAATATTTTAATAAATAAATAAAAATAAGAGAGATGAATGACAGCAATGACAGACAGATCAAAGTTTTTGACATTCACATCTGGCCCGCAGAAAAACTGAACTCAATTGAGTGTAGAAGCACCATAGAGCTGTTTTCTGACTCATCTACAACCAGAGCAAAAGACACATTCCAGAGGACGAGACAACACTGGGGAGGGGTTGAGGTTTTTTTTCCACTGTAAATGTCACCATGTACCACAAAAAAAAACATTAAAAATAAATAAAAAAAAGACAAACACTCAGAAATTAGCTCAGAACAGCTAAGAGCTGTGGTGTGGGCATTGCAGTGGCTGGGGATGTCTAGGAGATGCGTCTGGGATGCTTTGGTGCGACTTGGTGGCGGAGATGGCCCAGTTCAGCTGAGGTCACTAAAAACAGGCCAGCTGGAATGTTGTGGTACGTGTTGTAGGGGAGGTGGCCTTCTAGTGATTAGACAGAAAATACAACGCTGCTGCACACTATGTGATAGCTGACAGTCTGCTAGATACAGTGGCCCCCCAAAAGCATTCGGAAACTTAAGTAACATTTTAAAATATATGAACATCAATGTATCAAACAAGAAAATATCAAAACAAATGGCATTTATGTCAAAGAAAGATAGCAAAAGCACACTTTTCAAGCAAAAACATTTTTCAAAAAGAGGTTTGTTTGGTTTTACATAATAAAACAATACATATAATGTTCAAAATGAAGACAAAAAGTATTTGGACACTTTCTGGTTGTCAAATGTTAGTGGAACATATTCATAGTTAATGTGATAAACTACACCCGTGGTTACTCTGCTAGGACACCGGTGTGAACTTAAGGGAAACGGACTTCATAAAGCCACTAAAAATCACCCTGGGAACAGCTGGTTAAAGGTAACAGCAGAAACGGCTCGGACAAGTAAAATTATTTCGTTCTAAAAAACTAAAATTATTAGTTCTAGCATCTTTTGTTTGCAGATACTACGTTTAATATTTTATCTAATGCAATGACATTTGTAAGTGTGACTTAAGGGTGTTTCACTAGACTGATCTCACATTAAAATCAGAAAGAGTAGGTTGACTAGCAAAGATCGGTCTATGCTGACCGAAATTCGAAACACTGCCCCTGTGGCCAAAGCGGTAAGTGTTATTAGGCGTTTGGGCACGTGTGAGCTTCATAAATCACGCTTGTCACTGATTATCCGAACCTTACTGGTTTCTGCATGGGATACAAACCTGGGTCTCCCACACTGCAGACGCAACGCGCATCCGGTCGTGCTGCTAAGAAAGGTAAACACAGTCGAGCCGATGCAAACATGTCTGATGGGAGATGGCATTGCCCCCATAGATTTGCCTCGAGTCCCCCCTTGAAACTTCTGATGCCCACACCCTGACTGACAGGGAAACAAGCAAGTGGCACTCCGCACCACGGACTGATGTCAAATTGATCAATGTTGCACCCCCTAAACATACAAGTGCTCCACCAAAGATCGCATCCTAGCACCAGCCCTGTTATCATTACTGAT
Source organism: Myxocyprinus asiaticus (assembly GCF_019703515.2). Lineage (NCBI taxonomy): Eukaryota > Metazoa > Chordata > Actinopteri > Cypriniformes > Catostomidae > Myxocyprinus > Myxocyprinus asiaticus. Next base: position 11,365,732 of record NC_059375.1, on the reverse strand, counting down.
GTACCACGAATGCAAATGTAAATGTACATATTGAGCCCTGAGCGCCTTTTGTTCACGGTGCAGCAAACTGAACCACAGGCTGAAAGTCAAGCGTACTTGGACCACCTCCTGAGATGGTCTTGGTTGGTTCGCATTAAAGGTGTCTGAGATCGTTTGAATTGTTTACATTTGGATAAAAAATCCCACAAACCGCTCTCAGTCCCCTGGAAAAAGTGTGGAAACACCTTTAAGTGTCCAAATATGTTTTAGGCCACTGTAAATATAACATGCCTGTGATCAGTTAGTCATTAGGATAAACAATCCAATTCGGCGAAAGAAAATCTAGCAGAATAAGCTTTTTCACACCATTAAGAGGCCTTGACTATTTGAACCTGTGTACTGCCCATTGTACAATGAAGGGTCTTGCTATGAAGGGTCTTGCTTTACAGCAGATGGGGGAAAAACAGTCTGGCCTACAGTAGAAGGCTTATCCCAAGGGAGTGACCCAGAACACATGCACAGCCAATCAACAGACAATGCCACAAGGCCTGAGGTTGCCAGTTATAGACTGGGAATTTCTAAAGACCGGTTTACCAGGTCCAGGGATTATCCTTCTGGGGTTACCCAACCCTTCAGTAACATGACCTACCCTAGCCCACAGTATTGTGGTCTAGTAGGCTATGCCAAGAGCATCCGCTAAGCATTATTATCAACCATGTTGGCTTAGTCCATTTGTATGGTCATCTTCAGAGGACCTGACATCTATCAAAGCAAAACAACAGCATTTCCTGCATGAGAAACATGAGAAAGACATTCTCACTTATTTGAGTTTCAACACGAACACCTCTCTATGACCGATTGATATTCTAGACATCTCAAGATAACCTGTGCTCTTGTAATGAAATCGATGATTTTCCTTTTACTCCCACAGATAAAATATTAAGAAACTGCCTCCCCCAAGGTCAAATCCCTCTCTCCAGAGCTCCTCAATAGAAACAAACCAACAGGATCAAGTTCAGCTCCTGACAAGACGTCCCCGATCTGTCAAGTGTTAAGTTCCATTGTGACCTACAATGGCACACAATGGCCCTCAAAGCACCATGCCTGTCCCTGCTGCCTGTCCAATAACACAGGATCCCTCAGTGTGAACATGGGGTGGATTATCAGATACATAGATGTCACAAATCACTGATTCTTGAGATATGGGACAAAATATATCCCAAACTTTTACCTGCCATTTTACCTGCTATTAGTTTTGAAAACATTTCCACTTTAACCAGAGATGATGAATAGAATGTTCTTTACACAAAGGTACCATTTAATTTGATCTTCTCTACATTTTAACAAAATTACAACGTTATCTCTCACTACCTCTAAAACCACCTCTCTTTAGACTCTATGACTCAATACTTCATATAGAAAAAAAATCATGTTAAATTTATGGTAAAAAACTAGCCGCTGTGGTTGCCTGAAATGTACCATAAAAAAAACAGTGACCATGTTCCAGGCATTACGGGAAGTCATTTTAGTACCTGTATATTTTACAGTTCACAACCATATACGTATATCTCATATGATATGATGTTAATTTACCAATCTACTGGAACTGCAAACAATTGGCTTTGTACTTTAAAATGATTTGTTAATCAACAATAGAAGGGCACATTATGACTTGCTTCTAGGAGCAATGGCTAAATTTATTAACATATATCGACAGTGGACAGTGACCCCACACAAAGACAAAACACCATAACAAACATGACACTAAAATAATGTAAAAATAAATAAATAAATAAATAAATAAATAAATACTATAAAATGTTATATAAAACACCCCAATGTACATAACTGATATAAAACTATTTCAGTAAAATATAATAAAATGTTATCGGTCACTCAGGGAATTCTGGGAACACCCAATTACTGTTTTCACTGTAACTTTCACAATAATTTACAGTAAAATTTAATGTATTGTCTTATTAAACATAATACAAATTTTCACCATTAAAATCAAACATTTTAATTAAAATAAACATTACAATACAATAAACATACAATATTTTAATGTTAAATTACATGTATTGTCTTGCTAAATATAATTTTTCATCATATTTTAAGGTTTACCAGTTAACAGTTTTTACTGTAGCATTTTAATATTCTTTTAAAATTAAGAAAAAAAGCTAAATAAATATGTAAATATATGCATAAAATGTTTTAAAGAAACATTTCTGCAAAGCCCTATCAGAAGAAAAAAACGTCTTCTATATGGTTTCTCAGGTGTGTCCCTATATTTTCTCAACACCATCAGATATTTATGAAAATATTTTTATTTTAAATGAGTATAATATCAAAGTCAGCCTTTATCCCATACTGTATTTTACTTGTTATGAGTTCAACAAGCCCACAAATGGCTCTAGTGAGTTTTATATATACAGTGCATTCAGAAAGTATTCAGGCCCCTTCATTTTTTCACATTTTACATTGCAGCCTTATGCTAAAATGCTTTAAATTATTTATTTTTTTTCACATAAATCTACACTCCATACCCCATGATGACAAAGCAAAAACCAGATTTTTGATAACTTTGCAAATTTATTAACATAAATAAACTGAAATATTACATTGACAAGTATTCAGACCCTTTGCTATGACACTTGAAAATAACCATTTATTTACATCCCATTTCTCTTATCAAAAATCTTTTTTTTTTTTTGCTTTCTGAATGCACTATATACATAATAGTTTACACACACACACACACACACACACACACACACACACACACACACACACACACATATATATATATATAATATATATATATATTAGTATATATTTTATACTTTAAGTAAGTGTGCTTGCATTTTCTGTCACAGCCATTATGTCAGCATAAAGTAATTGCTTGGTATTTTTAACAATTTCCCTTATTTTGACAAGGTGATATGAACAACAAGTAACACAAGAAACAAAATTAATTAGCAAATTTGGTTTTGTCAACACTGTGAGCTGTCAACCCTGACAGACTTTCTTCTATAAATGGTGTGGACAGTCAGTTTGAAACCAGCCTGTATCCTCAACTCATTCTTAATCTTAAAAATTGTAGTGTTCTGCAAGGATCCCTGTTAGGGCCAATATTGTTTTCACTATACATGTTACCGCTTGGTTCTGTGATTTGAAAATAAAATATTAATTTTCAATGCTATGCAGATGACCTGCAATTGTATTTGTCATTGAATCCCAATGATCTGACTAATTTAAATAAGTGTGTATAGCAGATATAATTTTTTTTTAATTATTTTTGCTCTGACTCACAGGCTGGTAATCCATCAACCAGCGTGCTGATTTCAAATTTAAGATTAATGGGGACAAAATAATATTAGTCCAGATGATGCAATGTCATATGATCCGTGTGAAGGCATTCTGTAAACTGAAGAAGAATTTGTGACTCATAAACTTAAGAAAATAAATTTTTGCCTCTCTTTTTAAGTAAAATAGACCAATGAAAATAAAATGCAATGTTAAAATGTGCCTTCCATGACCCCAACCCAGAGGCAGCTTTGTGGAAGAGAGCCCTGGGTGTTGAGATTGCCATATTTTTAAGCTTGTTCCCGGGCTCGAGGCGGAAGAAGAGAAGGAAGGAGAGAGGTGGTGCTCCTCCCCTCCCTCTGCTCCTCTTTTTGTGTCTGCTAAGCGTCAGATTGTCTGCCGTTTGAGGGAGAACCGCTGACTTCAAAGGATTCACATTTCTGCTGCTGTCATATTTGAACATCATGAGACACGCTTCAGACAACCTCAAAGACAGAAAAGAGACATTTGTCTCTTCCTACTTGTAAATATACACTCTTAAAAACGTCAACAACTACAATTTGCCAGTATATGCAGTTTCTTTTACAAACCTAGTGAAGTGCCTATGTAGGCAACATTTTAAGGTATCATAATGCATAATTATGTTGCCTCCTACTCTTTTTGGCCTCATTCTTTCTTCTGCAGAAAACAAACAAAGATTTTTGGAATAATATTTCAGTGAATGTGTACCAAAACTCTGAAGCTCCAATATGCAAATAAATGCAGCATAAATGTAATCCATAAGACTCCAGTGGTTAAATATTAAGAAGCGATATGATAAGTGTGGTTGAGAAACAGATCAATATTCTCCTCCCTGCCCAGTAGGTGGCGATATGCACAAAGAATGCAAACCACCAAAAACAAAAGAAGAAGAATGTGAAAGTGGAGATTGATAGTAAAAAGGACTTAAATATTGATCTGTTCCTCACCCACACCTATCATATCACTTCTGAAGACATGGATTTTACCACTGGAGTTTTATGGATTACTTTTATGCTCCCTTAATTTTATTTTGGAGTTTCAAAATTTTGGTACCCATTCACTTGCATTGTATGGACCTACAGAGCTGAAATATTCTTCTAAAAATCTTTGTTTGTGTTCAGCAGATGAAAGAAAATCATACACATCTGAGACGGCATGAGAGAAAATGATGAGACAATTTTAATTTTTGGGTGAACTATCCCTTTATTTATAGATACAGTATCTGTAATTGTGTTTTGAATGGGAGGGAATGACAGGTAATTGAAATTCTACTTGTGAAAATGCAGTAACATATATCAATAAATGTTTTTTACTAGTTGAAATTCCATTTTTGATATCAAGAATGTGTATTTCTGCACGTAATGGTGTCATTTTTGGTTTGGTGAATTAACATTTTTCCTGGTGTAAATGTAATGACTGATACTGTATAAAACATAGAACTTCCACTGGTAGTAATTCCATTCCTGATATCATTTTCCTGATATAATTTTCAGGGTTTTCATTGTAGATATCTACAATTCATATCCTGCACATGAGTAAAAGTCAATTTCGGCTTGCCGTTCCTATGTTGCCTAACAACCTACAGTTAGAAAATGAACTATCAATTGGCAAATTAATTTCTTATTCAGATTATTATTAATAATAAATTGAACTGCTTACTAAACTTTGGTGTCTTTCCTGGTGTTGTTAGTGATTTTACCACTGTAATGCACAACCTCTCATTCCAATTCATTCAATACCAGAAAGAATCACTAAAAAATAAATAGTTAAATCTACATTATGATGTAAATGCTAATTAGAGCGTCCATTCGTAAGCTAAGTAACATGCTTATATCAAAGTCCAGTCTCTCGCGTACTTCAAGTGAGGAGCACTATATGTAGAGCATTCTACAAATTGGTCACTTATATGCATTTTAGTTAGAATGCTGCCTTACAAGGCAACTGCTTATAGAGGCAGTACACAGCAAGGCAGCTCACTAGTTTTGGATCAGTGCCATAGTATTTTGTTCGTTGCAAAAACAGAGACTAAAACAGAGAAACTATGTGCATATATCCTTTTAAAGGGGTAGATTAATACTGCAAACAAGCAATTATGCACTATTTGATCTTTTAAGTTGTCTCTGTAATTCTGTTCACTGTGATCTCCGTGGCTCCACAGTCACCATTTAATGTGACCACTCAAAGAAGTGACCTATTGTTCAAGTGAAAGACAGCGCCCTCTACAGTGGCTCAGGGTCGCATGTAGATTGCTGTGAATTGATCCTTTGAAGATCAAAGCCACACAGGTTACACATGTCTGCCTGTTGAACTCTTTCATCTTTATGCAGCTCTGGGAGTCATGACCTGAGCCTGTTTATCTAGCCAGCCCACCAGTGGAAGTCTAAGACATGCACCTGCACGCATCCTTTAATGGCAATTTAGACAAATGACAGAAACAAATCGATAATTAAAACTTTAAATCGTTGCTTCCAGTTGCTGTTTGAAATGACCTAACTCTTGCGTGACGTTCTTTCCTCTGTTGTACGCAAAGCGCGTGGTTCTGAACGTGAACGTGCCATTGCGCTTACGTCACTGATGTGTCAACTGATGGCAGAAGCCGATTTTTTAAAGTTAATAAAGTTTTAATTATCAATTTATTTTTTACACAACCTATCGATTTGCTTCTGAAGACATTAACAGATCCACTGGAGTCATGTGGATTACTTTTATGCTGCCTAAATATGCCTTTTGGATCATCAAATAGCCAGCAGACTGATGGCACCTGTATACTTCCATTATATGGACAAAAAGAGCTGAAATGTGCTTATAAAAATCTTCACTTTGGTTCTGCTGAAGAACGAAAGTCATACACATCTGGGATGGTTTAAAGGAAAGTAAATCATGAGAGGATTTTCATTTTCGGGTTAAATAACCCTTTAATGATACCTTTTAACCTCTTGCGACTCCTCGTACACATGCATGGACATTGTATTTTGGCTTCGCTACATGCAACACATAATTTAAATTCATTTAACCGATTTATCTCACTTCAGAAGACTCTGGGCTGTCAGTAAAGGGTTAAACTTTTGGAGCACAGAGTCATGTGACCAAACAACATGGCACCGATCACAGCGGGGTATGTCTTTGGGACAAATGCCAACAAAACTACATCTTGTAAGAGACCTAAATACGTTTTTACATTGAAACCTGTTTGAGTCAAAAGATTCTCTAGTCTCTAGTTGTGATATGTTCTGATATTGCATTTTTAAAATTGTAGCTTTTTTTTTTTTTTTTTTTTTGCTAATCACCAAGCAGCTAAACACAATGTACACTATAGTGTACAATAGCACAATGTTCTAGAAATCCTATATTTACTGTGCATTTTCACATTGAGAGAGAGAGAAAAAAAAACAAAAAACCTTTGCTTTCAGAGGCTTTATATGGAGTTAGAATGGAAATACGGTGCATTTCGAACTGTTTCGAGACCAATGCAGACAGACAGCACACTAGAGGTTAAGTCATTCACTAAAAAGGGAGTAAGGGGGCATCCTATAGCTTTCCTATGAAACCAAGTGCATTCAATATAAACTTCCTATCAAAAGTTCTGTTTCAGGCTGCAGATGATGTTTGGACCACTCAACATATTTGGCAGACATGGGACAATTGTTATCAGTACTTAGATTCAGAATTTATGATGTATGATTTTATTTTAACATGGTTGACAGTGATTGGAGGATGCTGGCCATTACTTGTATCAGAATTCATTATGCTAATTTCTGATTAATAAAATGCTTCAGCACTTCATCACTTGTTTGTTTGACAGTGCAAAGAGACAACATATCCGTGCTTTTCCCAATACACATTGTTTCAAAGTAGCTTTACAGAAAATCAGCTGTAATGTCTGCAACGTCCCGAAAGCATGAATAACCAACACTCCTGCAAACATAATAAACAAAAAGACTTTCTATAGCTTGGTATTATTTACAATCTCACAACTTAGTCCCACTGTTCACATATGTGGACATACATTTTTAGGAAACCCATTTGCTCTAGAAATATATATATATATATATATATATATATATATATATATATATATATATATATATATATTGCATGTTTATTAGGTGCTAATAGTTACAAACCAAAAAGGGAAATGAAAAATGCACACAGCAGTCATCCTTGGGTCTGGACAGACCTACTATGAGCACTGAGGTTGTTAATTGATGGTATATCCTTCTGTTGAAGCCATCAGTCTGCAATAGGTCAACTCTATTTAAAAAAAAAAAATCGTGATTAATAGCGAAATTCCTGGTGAAGATCTATGATCCTGAGGGGGAAAAATCCACCTATCAGAGAGTTGCGGCAAACACTCCCATGACGCACTATGAATGACCCAATTAAGTGGGTTTCCATACACTCTAAAATGACTTATATATTTGTAAGTATCTCAATGATAAACAGGGCAGGAAACAGTAAGTCACTATATTTGATCTGAGCGAAAAAAAAAAAAGAAAAAAAAAGAAACAGGCTAAATTTCTGATTAGAAAAATCACACAACACATAATGGAGAGCAGTTCAACAGATTGACTAATTCACAGGAGCAGGGTTGGCAAGCTAAATGTGTGAAGATTTTGCCTCATGGGTGAGTAACAGAGAGCTATTGCATTCCAGCAGTGAGAGTGAGGTCAATTAATCCATTTCCCCTCCAATTTATCTCCCTGCAGCACCTAGATCAGTTGGACTGCAGCTGCACAGGCCATGTGTGCCTGGGAAAATGAGAAGATTGAGGTAAACCTCGCCTGGCCCCTAGGAGAAAGGCTGGCAAGATTGTCTTTATACCTGTTTCACATGAATGGGGGTTTCAAGTCTGGGTGTCTTTAGGGTGTGTATGAAGTTGGGAAGGGGGGAGGTTGATACAGTAATGTATTGTTATATTACTCTGGCCTGGTATTATCTGTTCTTGTTTCATTTCAAAGTGTTGACTTTATTTATAATGAAATGTATTCATTCTCTAATGCATGAAGTTTATTAGTACTTCTGTTTTTGTCTGCGCACTGAACTCATGTTGACAAAATGATGTCAGCTCAAATGCAAGATGCCTGTAGGCACTGAGTTGTTGTAAGTCAGCTCACTTTGAATTTGACAGCAGTACAGAGAAGAACTGGCTTCACATGAGCCATTGCAAGCCATGCCACATGAATGTCTTAATACTGCAGTCTAATTAAAAAGATTAATAAATCACAGTGAATCAAAAAACTCTGTGTATCACAGAGCAAAAAGGATTCATATCACGATTAGTGTTCAGGAAGCTACTTTGAAACTGTAGCTTCCCAAGCTACAAGCTGCTTCCTCTGGCTTGACCCATACATAGAGCACATTTAAAGGAGCTTCAAATCATTAACGTGCCAAGAAGACTGAAGATGTCAACATTTATAGTGAAACAGGAGTTACATTTGGGTGTGTTTTTCATCCCAAACTAATTGTATTGCTTCAGAAGACATGCATTACACCACTTGAGTTGTATGGATTTCCTTTATGCTGCCTTTATGTCCTTTTTGGAGCTTGGAAGTTTTGGACCACAATGACTTGCATTGTGGATATATTCACATCATATCTCCACCAAAATATCTGTGTTTGTGTTCTGCAGAAGAAAGTCACACAAGTCTGAGATGGCATAAAGGTGAGTAAATAATGAGAGAATTATCATTTTGGGGTGAATTATTCCTTTAAAGTAGTTAAACTACAGTCAAGCTACTCTACTACACTACAAACTACTAACGAAAAGTATAGCTAACAACATTGAAGTTATTTAAAGATTTTTAACATGTAAAATATATATAAAAAATTGTATTTTGATTTGTATTTTGAGATGTTGGGTAGGATTTGAAGCTAAATCGCTGGCTTATGACATACATCCCTGCGTCATTACGTCATGTCCTAAAACACAAGAAAGAAGTACCGGCTGTCTCGTATTGTGTGTAGTGCATAGACATAATATTGTAGTATTACGGCTCACTTGCATTATCAACTGAAGCTGTTCAATATAATGTAAAAATAATAAAGTCTTCCATTGAACTCGTATCAGCCATATCACGAGTATCACCTCTTAAATTGACATGTGTAGTACAATACAAACATATTAGAAGATAAAACACTTGAATAATTATATTAAAATATTCTGGTAATACTGGTATACCCTGTTCTCTATGTAAAAGTGCTTTGAGTGTAGTTTCAGAAAAGCACTATAAGTGTAAGTGTATACATTTCTCCACAGCAACGTGATTTCCCCGTGAAGTTTGTGTAAATAACAAACATGGGTGTGTTAAACCGCTTTCTCATAATCCCTTAAACGGCATAAGGAAATAGTTTTTATGGTAAAAACAGCTGGTTACCACTTTTTAAACAGTGTAGAGAAAGGGTAGGGATTTCTCTTTAGAACTAAATCTTAAAAACCTTTAACTTTTCTGTAGATGTTCTCATTTGTAGATATTCAGCAACACACTGTGACCAAAGCCATCTGGAGCATTTCACCGAAGGCACTCTGGGCTTCCACTCCAAACTCAATTAGCCAAATCACATTTCAAAAGTGCTTGTGTTTACCTGCCATTGGTCAAATCCTTCAGGTGTCAAAAAGAAGGCTTAGACCTGGAGGACGAGAAGAGAAGAATGGAGTGGGATTAGTGCTAACAAAAGGGCCAAAGATACCCTCCAACACCTGTGGAGGTACTGTGGCCAGTGGAGTGTCTACTAATGGGAAAAGCCTTTGGTCCAATTTGCAGGTGCTCAGAACCTAATCTCCCATCTCTTAGGATAGGTCAGGTATCTGTTTTCCTCTGTACTACTTCTCCAGACTCTGTCTCACTTGATAGTCAGAAGACTTCCATCCACCCTTGCAGCATAATCTAGGTGATCAATCATTTACATCAGTAATTAGTGCCTGGTGTCAAAACAGAAATGGAACATGAGCTTGGGGACTTGTGTGCAGCAGGATCGACATCAGACTTGGCAAATATTATGGGTAATGTGGGTCTGTGTGGGTGAGAGTGAGGCAAGAAGAGGGTGGACGTATTAATGCCGAACTGTGGTCCAGAACCCTGAGGTAAAGAAATTCCATACATCCTGATCCATGTTTAAGAATCACACTTGTTACATGTGCTCCTATAGGCAAAAACTACAAGAAAAACTCTTAGTAATGCAAGGTGTAAAACCTGTATCTCTTACAGTAGATATCTTTTCTTGTGTGGAGAAATAATAACTGACTGCAACCGAAGGCGACAGAATCAGAAAGCACCCTGATGATCTGTATAGTCACTGAGTATTTGGGGCGAAGAATATCTGAATAACATTGCGCATACTCAGTTTCAACAGCAGATATGCAGACTAAAAATAATAATAATAATAAAAAAAAAAAAAAAAAATAATAAAAAAATGCAGTTATTCATTAAAAATTCTGGAGACATGTGATATTAAACTGTAAAACAAGTTCAGAGATATTCTTTGGTGTTTTGGTGCAACCTCTTACTTCTCCCATAATGTGTTTCCCTTGCTATCTCTCAATATGGGTCAACACTGTTAGATAACAAATAATATGTACTGCCACATCAGATATTATTTAAAACAATTGCAGAGCAGTCTCAAGACAAATACAGTATGTCACCACAGAGACTTTTTGTCTGAATCCTACGTCCTTGTCATGCTGTTCTCACCTCAGTTCAGATGATTCCATCACAGGATTGGCAGTCTTCGAATTTATTGTGTATTTAACCACAATATGTTTCATTTTACTTATATTAGTTTAGTTACATTATACTATCACATCAATATTTTTAGCCTGGTTTCATGAACATTACATGACTGTGGCAACATTTTTGCAAAATGAAATTACGAGCTTCAGTACACGTTTTGCTGCAGTTTCCTAGAGAAATGTCCAGTGGGGGCGCCAAAAGCGAGTGAAATTGTGAAAGTGTCGTAATCAGACAAGGTTTTTCAGGTAAATATTAGATGGAGGTTTAAATAAGTAATACGTTCCTCCCTAACCTAAAACTTTAACCTAAACCTAACCAGTTGTGTTCTATAAAAAGCAAATGAGAGTTAAACAAAAAAGACATCCTTAACACTGAACCAACACCTAAATCTAACCCATAGTATTCTAAAATGAAATGCGACAAGAAAAGCAAATTTTCTGAAGCAACCACATCATTTTGTGTTGCTTCTATGACATTTTGTCTCACATGCCTGCTTGGGAGCTAGGCTTGAACCGCAGTCTTACAAGTCTAAAGTCCAACACTCTTTCAGGTGAGCCACTTCATAAGTTGATCATGTTGGAATAAGTGTGTAAATGTAGGTGGGTGTGTAATACAAGCATTAAAATGTATCGTTTTTTCAAATAGAGTAAAAGTGTTTCAATAAAAGAGTGAAATATAAAGTCATAATCAGCCATTGTACTTGTGATTTGTGTTAAAGTGAATAAAACGCACAGTTGTTGAGCGCCACTTCTGTTAAATTCACCAGGAAACGGCGGGTAAACATACAACACTATTATAGTGATGTTCATTCTCTGAGACTGGGTTGGATATTTTAGATCCTCTAACCCAGCCCCACCCCTAAACCTAACCACTTATAAACAATATAAAACATGTAACAGGCAGATAAATGCAGTCTCATTCATTTAATTTATGTTAGAGGTTGACTGATAGTGGATTTTGAGGATACCAATAACTAAACTGGTGGAAAATGCAGAAAACTGATTTATCAGCAGATAGTTTTTATAATCTTTTGTTTACTGAATGTCATTTTTTTGTTTTGTTTTTTGTCTTTGCTTACTGTGACTAGCACAGCCATAGAGGCTACAAGAGTCCAAAGTGAATACAATCCCAGATGCAGTTTAGAGTGCAACCAAAATCCCAATAATATCGAGGACAAAAATGGACATTTGCTGCATAATGCAGGACTTTTAACCATAAACAAGCCCGAAATAAACCTGGTACTCTTATTTTAAAATGTCTGTGCTTCCAGCTCACACAAACTCATAAGAAAAAACAAAACATGCACTTTTACATTCGTCTACAACATCTAACAATAAAAACATTTTAAAGTAAACATTGTCCTATGGGCTAATAAATACTGTATGAGCAGTAATTCATCAACAGTAAATAATCATTAATCAATAGTACAATCATAATTGTCCAGTATTCCGTTATTAACTAAAAACAGACCTTTTTTTTTCTCTAGGGACACTGTCAGTCAAAATCAACATAAACTCAAGAATTAATAAACGTTACATAAATAAACATTCAAAAATGTCTATACTTCATATGTGTTTTTTTTTTTATATATAACATCTCGTATTGCTAATCGTGCATTAGTCCATAAACAGTGATGGTAATTCAGCTCCATTACAGTGGTCTACATATAAGAATTCACAAAATAAAACTTTTTATGGCCTATTTATTCACCAGCTGAAGGGTTTTTTATACATTTATTTTACCAGGCTTTTTATTATTATTCCAAAGATATGAAGTTGGAGACATGATGTATGTGCTGCTTATGACATATAAAAATAATAATAAAAAAAAATATATATATATATATATATATATATAAATAATAATAATAATAATAAAAATATATATATATATATATATATATATATATATATATATATCGAAATCTATCACCGTTGATTTTTGCTGAAAAAACGATAGTTCCGAAAAGCAACTATCGATACTGATTAATCGGTAAAAACGATATATCGGTTAACCTCTAATTTACATTACTCTATAATACAGATATTTTTGAACACCTAACCCAACCCCTATGCCTAAACCTAACAAATAATATAACAACAATGGCTTTCTTTAACTCAAAGCAGGTGAAATATGGAAAAATTACCATCAGGATGAAGACTCAATTTGATATTGCCTCATTATAAATCTATATATAAATCAATATCGATATATCTGATTTATTTTACATTAACCCCTTCCTTTTTGTCAGGACATAATGTAGTAGTAATGTTTCTGGAAGGCAGCTGATTGAAGTTTATTACCCGTGGGAACGAAGCAAAGTCTGTTCTTACAACAATAACACCACAAACCGAGGAACTGTAGGTGTTTCACTTTAACTTTTCAAACTAAATACCAGTCCTGTAGCCCAAGGGAGGGTGAGAGTTTAAAAGTCTAAGAACGTGGAACGTAGAGTTTCTCAACTGAGCTAAATGCCTATCCTTTGAAGAGGTGGGACAGAGCCATCAACTGCTCCAATAATGAATTAGTCCGCTAGAAGAGGCTGTACATGGGTGGGGCAGTTCAAAGGATATTTCTTATTGCCTGCTCCTCAGGTAAAGTTGAGGCATGCAGCCAGTTGGGGTGATACACTGTCCCAGAAACATCACAAGGAATGTAGAACAGTTCATCTCCCTCTAGAGTCGGGTTTCATCGTGAATGCAAAAGATATGATTACATGCATGCATTGAGATCAGTCACTATGAAAAATTACTGTGGTCAGTACACATAAGCTACTGTAATAAAGAAAGAATTCTTTAATCCAGAGAGGATACTCATGGTGGTTCTTTGGAATTAGAAAGTATTATATTGCAGTATCAATAATAGAACATTTAAAGTATTAAAGTACCATTTTTCAACTAAAAGTTAACAACTAAATGCTTAGGTAATGATTGGACTTAAATCGAGTCAACATCACTGAGCTGCTGTGTGCAATTTTTTATGTTAAAATACTTTCTCCTATCCCAGCTTAATATGCAGAGACAACTATAAATAAGTCATTCACAGCCTTCATAGGTTTTTGTTGGTTTTCCCTGTTGACATAGCAACTTTGGCTCAACCAATGACAAGAGTTTGGGGCGGGAATATCTCTTTTTATGATCAATGGAAGACAGGACAGTTCAGAAGGGGCGGTAGGGGTTTCGGGAAAACCTGGGTGAGTAGCCCATAGTGGCATAAAAATTACACAGTGCACCTTCACAATACATTTTCATGGTGTTTATTTATTTTTTTTTCATTATATAATTGTATTGTTTTCTTTCTTTCTTTTCAATTGTACTTTTGAAAAAATTCTAATCCTTTCTAAAGAGGGGCCACAGAAGGAGGATACTAACCACTCCAATGATTCAAAAGCTGAATACAAACTTATACTTCCATACTCATGAAAGTCTATACAGGTCTTTCTCCTTTGGATCCAATCTGGTTTCATAGAATCATGTTACTAAACCTAAATTTTAGCATAAAGGATTTTTGCATGGATTGTTGTATGTATCTTGGCAGTTTCCTGGAGAAATGAACACTAGGGGCGCAAGCTTTAAGCGCAGGGCAATGCCTTATATACTGTATGCAATGAAATAGAAGATTTGAAAATTACGTTCTTTTGTGCATTAACTGCGTCCTTTATGAATGTAAGGCATGTTTCTATGATAGCGACACACTGCTTTTATATGTATGGAAAATGTGATTCTCGTCAGAATTTGGATGTATGCACCGTTAAATTAATTTATTATTATTATTATTATTATTATTATTATTATTAAAATTTGTATCCCTTTTTCTCCCAGTTTAGAATGCCCAATTCCCACTACTTAGTAGGTCCTCGTGGTGGCGCGGTTACTCACCTCAATCTGGGTGGCGGAGGACAAGTCTCAGTTGCCTCCGCTTCTGAGACCATCAATCCGTGCATCTTATCACGTGGCTTGCTGTGCATGACACCGTGGAGACTCCCAGCATGTGGAGGCTTGTGCTACTCTCCACGATCCATGCACAACTTACCACGCACCCCATTGAGAGCGAGAACCACTAATCACGACCACGAGGAGGTTACCCCATGTGACTCTACCCTCCCTAGCAACCGGGCCAATTTGGTTGCTTAGGAGACCTGGCTGGAGTCACTCAGCACACCCTAGATTCGAACTCGCGACTCCAGGGGTGGTAGTCAGCGTCAATACTCGCTGAGCTACCCAGGCCCCCAAATTAACTATTATTAATCATTTTCGTCTACTGACACACAAATCATGGCTAGTGATTGTATTGGCACACATGAACTGAACTTGGACTTTGCACTGAGCTAAGAGGTGGTATTGAAACGTCTTAGCTCAATGACGTATTTCTCAGGAAAATAGCAAATTGCACTTTGCGCCACTTCATTAACATACAATACACCCTCAGTTTGTGTGCCTACACCTACAGTAAGTGCAAACACTCCCTCCCACGCCCATTGCGATTTGCACTGGCACGGAAATTGGATAAGACGTTGCATGTGGTCGAAGTGTGTAGTGTTGCCTTTTGCGCACTCACGAAAATAGAGCTACAACAAAACTGTATTTCATTTCCTTTCACACAAATCACTGGTAAAATGGCAGATTATCAGTTCATAAACACTTTTCGCCCTGTTCCTCACACAAAGCTATCTTATGACATCTAAACACTTTTACTATAGTGTATGACTTGTAAGGCGACACATTTTAATATTTGCATTACATAATCAACTTTATTTACAAGCTTGTTTGAGTGCTATCAATTGTGTAGTAGCTTAACTGATAGAGCATTGCATTTGCGATGCAAAGTACAAGGGTACGAGTCCCAAAGTGCATGAAAGTTGACACCACACAAAGACGTTTTATGTTACATTTGCTTATTTAAAATAAAATTTACACACTATCAATTAGGTTTAGGTTTACAGTTTAGGGCAGGGAGGTAAGTTCTGTCGATTTAAAACTTGGTCGAGCAATAACCTTAAAATCTTCATTTGTTTCATCTGTCTGTCATCTCAAATTGGCTCTTTCTGACACTTTCATTTATGTTTAGGGTAGAGAGGTACGTTTTGTTGATTTAAAACTCAATTGAGCATTAACCTTAAAAACCTTATTTGTTTGGGAAAAAAATAAATGCCACACAGTTACCATTTGAACTCGAAACTGCCACGATTTTGCAAAAATGTCGCCACAGTCACGTAATTTGTTTGGATCCTTATTTGAAACTGAAAGAAACCCTTTAGGTGAAGTCTGTAATCCTTGAACCTTGACCGTATGCTAGCTAAGGGAGTTAGAACAAGGAATTTTTCCTAAGCCAAGATTCAGTGTATTCAGTATTGCAAAGCAACAATCTGAGAAATTAGATTTAGGGCACTTTCCCTTTGACTGCCAGTCATCAGCTTCCCGTTGGGTAAAGATAGGGCACTCATTCGAAATAATAGCTCCTCAAACGTGCAATGGGATATAATCCTAGTCAACAAAGAACCACTTTGAGAAAATCCACTAAATATCGCTGTGGCTCTCTTGAGAACTTCTACTGTATGAGACAAACATCAAAACCAAGATAGAAGTGCCATGGAGACCTCATCTTGCAAAGTTGGATTACTTTCCTGTGGGAACAAGTAGTCAATATTTGCTGGTCTCAATAGATGTGCTGAATTTACTGTGCAACCACCGAGTCTTAATGCCATAATCGCCCTGCTCTGCCATTAGTCAGACAAAGAGGGCCGTCCCTTATAGTGGCCGTTGATACACGCAATGCAAACTGGGATATGTTTATATCATTCCAACACCTGTTTTTCCCACCAGTTCTTGTGAATGGTCTCTCTGTGATGCCAACCAGGGATGCATGTGAGGCAAATGATCTCGAGTTGTGGGACCTGTTGTTGTCTGTTTCTCTTGAGACAACACAATTATTTGTGGTAGATCAAGAAATCATTATCCTACAATAGCACGCTTAATTTATAAACATAACCTCATGGGTTTAGCATGGGGGATAGCAGAGGAACAGACCCTGCAAATTTCCTGTAATTGAAATGTAAGGCGGCGGTTGGATTCTATGAGAACATGGTGGTTAGTGATGTCTAAAGGTCTTATGCTTTATGTTAAAAACATAAACCATCATTTATCATCAGAAATAACCAAGCCCTAAACCTCTGAAGAAGAAAAGAACGTGGATAGTCTTTGTGGCTTTTGATTAGCCTTAATGACCTACCAATAGGGAAGTTCTGTTGAAATCACAAAAGGATGTGGTAGAGAAAATAAGAGAGAGCGAACCACAAACCACAAACAAGACTAATGAGATGATAGCTAACAAGGTATCCTAGATGCAGGCAAAAAGAGTGAAGAAAATCCCTCGGGTGCCTTCTAAAGAAAAGACAAAAAGCCACAAACTGCCAATCCAGAAAGCAGAACACTGGGTGTGTTTACATGCACAGAAATATGCCGATAACTAGCAATAATCAGCTCTGTTTACATGAGATTTTTAATCATCAGTTTATTCTCTGCTTTTGATGTCAAAATATAAACAGTCATGCAAACGATAATTGCGCACATTAGATAAGCCAGTAAGAACGGCAGAAAAGGTCTTTACATGCAACCCGAAATCGAGGTAATGGCCTAAATTCTTTGCGTGCCAATATTTGCAATATTTTTTTGAGCAGTTCTAAACAATGCACAATAAAATGCACATTTTACATATTGTGACAGAAAATTACAAATTCAATCGCAACACAATTTAATTTCCCAATCTAAACAAAAATAAAAAACAAAAAAAAACTTTGATTAGACTAAATTATTCTGACGTCTGAACTCTATCTTCAGGGGTATATAATAAATGGGTCCATAAACTGGTAATGAGTACTTTCAATGAAAAGTTAAATTTCATGACTTAACTGCAAATGTCACGTCCATAACGCTGGAATTTCCCTGTTCGACATGCTTTATGTTTTCATAGTTTTTAATTTATTTTATTTTGGTAGATATTTCTTTATATTACACACAATATTATAAACTTTATACGATGCAATTCATTTATGTAATTAATTAAAAATAAACCACCGTTTCAAGCTTAGAACAGATGGTTTTAAATTGGTCAACAATCGGCAGATAAATATTGGTGGCTGATACATTGGTGCTTTCCCATTTGTAAACTTATAAATATGAATGATTCCGGCTTTATACAGCCTTAACTAACCTACAGACCTGCCACTCTTGCATTGGTTTAAAAGTTTTGATGACAAATGTTTTATGTCTAGCTTCCACACAAAGATACATTGACTAAACAAATGCTCAAGAGCAAAACAAAGGGGTTGACAGGTGTGTTCTACCTGTGACAATTATTCCAATCAAACCCAACACCTGTTTTCAGCTCTCCTCTCCCACATGTAGGCTGTTAGCCCCTCAACATATGTCACTCTCAATCTCACGAGGGCTAATTCAGCGGTTAGCACAAAGAAATAAACACAGATGCTTCTGGCAAAAACAAAGATGACCTTCAATGGCCAAGACTGCGAGTGTAACGTTTCCATATCAGTACTGCACTTTGAGGAAAGCTGGTTTGACAGTGCATAGGTCTATTTGATTCTACTTTTAAGGTAAGACACTTATAGTATGCTGGGTTCACATCATGTCTGTTATAAGTATTACTGTAATTATAAGTATTACTGTCACTGTACTTTTTTCTTAGAGCATAGAGGTGAATTAATGTAATGAGTAAATATTTAGCTGTCATCAACAACAGAGTTACACAGATTCTCTAAGATGATCACATGGGAAGTCGGCATGTTTTTTTTTTTTCAGAGAGTTCCAGTACCCTAGGATCAGCCACATTATACCGACTCACAAGCGGCATCTCCCATAAGACATTTTTGCATCGGCTCAAGCGTGTTTACCTTCCCTGTGGTGTGATCGGAAGCACGTTGTGTCACCAGCATGGGATACCCCAGTTCACCTCAGGCACTGAAACTGGACAAACAGAAATGAGTGCGATTCAGAGGTTGCGTTTTTCCCCTTAACATAACATAAAAACTTGCTTTTGGCGCCCCTCTGTGGACTTTTTGCCCGAAAAATGGAGCTCACATGGGCCCATATGCCCAACAACACTTACTGCTTTAACCACTGGGGGCAGTGTTTCGAATTTCGGTAAGCACATCGATTTTAGCTAAAGAAAATTCAACCTACTCTTACCAAGTTCACTTTGACATCAGACTGGATTCTCTTATCTCATTATTATTCGTAAATAACATTTACATGTACATTTATGTACGTTTGGATAGGTGCTGAAATGTACAATATGAACGTATTAAAAGCATCTAAAACAAAAAAGTTTTTACAAATTTACAGCTTTAGAAACAAAATTATTATTTTTTTATTTAAATGTATTTAAAATTTATTTGAATTATTATGGCCCTGCATGTCACAACCTGAAGCGCATCCGTGAAGTGGGCTTGACGAAATCAGGTAAGGGACAATTTCACTATAAACAACAGTTCCATTCACTGCAAACACTGTACAACATGACAACAAGCACTATGATCAACCATCCCGTCACCAGTGCTTGAAGTGAACAGGCCATTAATTTATTCTATCCCAACTAGAATAAAACTGTAATGCTGTAATCTTCTGCATCATCTTATTCTGGCCAAGAACCATTCATTAAGATATGAAATGTCTGACTGACATGTTTAACCAATCACAATTCACTTTCTTGCGAGATGTTTTGGGGTGTGTATAACATCAGTGCGCATCATAAGTAGTTTGTCAAACATACGGGAATATCTCCTTTACTTACAACTATGAAATTAAATATTAAAATATTCCATATAGCGATATAACATCAAATTAGGTAAATGCGTCAACTGCGTTAAATAAAGGTGATGGCATTGAACATTTAATTAATCTTACTGATTAGTAAAAACAAATAAACAAACAAAACAAAAAAATTATAATAATTTGTTAATTCCATAAATTCAGTATAAGAATTTTTAAACATTTCTACATCTCTAAAGTTGTTCATACGTAAAATTGCGTTTTAGATGCTGTCAATACGTCAATATTGTATGTTTCAGAGTCAATATGTGCCAGAACCACACTTTAGGTAGGAATACCTACGAATACTCATGAGATAATGTTGATCCTCTTTGGTGTAATGTGCATGGCCATAGAAACAAATAATTCCGAGGAAATTAACGGTTCCGTGTAGATCTGCGAGTTGTCTTCTCATAATTACAGTAATTCTGACATGACATGAATGCAGCATTAAAACAAGCAACTCTGTGAAAAAAATTCTTTAATTTAAATTATGTAAGTGCAACGTGCGCACAAAAATGCAAGGGGGAACTCCTTATGAATGACTTGCACCCACTGATAATGTTGTTTATTTGCACGCACCCAATTGAGCACTTCATTCACAGAAGGAATTATGCAAATCAGGCAACACCGCCAACTTCCCCCAAAATTAGTGCTGCACATAATTTACACAGTGTAATTCTGGATCTTGCAGGCCAGTTTTGAGTGCTGATCTGATGTATCTGGCATACTTTATTGGGTCTGTACAGCATCGCTCCAACACTGCGATCAAGACACCTGAACCGGATCTTTAAAATGTCGAAAGTACGCTTGACTGCATGACGTATCTGGATATGTGTTCAGAACACGTTCCTACATTATTTACAGGGTCACTGCTACCATGATCAGAAAATGTACACAAACATCTCTTTTAAACAAAATTTGCATTACTGCCAGCTTTCCACAGGCGGTAATAACGCAAAATTCATTTGCACGGAAAGATGGGCTTTTGCACTGAAAAGGTTTGACTTAATGTAAATACACACGTTGCAGCACTATTTCAGGGCATTTAGGACCTGTTAAAACTGGATTATGGGTAGTTTGTGAATAAAACACAGGTTTTTGCACTAAAGTGGCACGACATTTTGTGAATTCGCCCCACAGTGTATCAGGGTCTTAGCTCTCTTTCCTAACATTGACTCTGCTTACCATCAAGATATGTCCCTGTTGTGACCAGAGGCCAGTGGTTGCACTCTTCCTGTGGGTTTGTCTCCATCCTCCTTTGGAGCCAGGCTAGAGTGAGATCGTTTGATAAGCTTTTAGCCTCCCCTTTGACGACGGCTGCTCTCGGTCACGTTAACACGGCCCCATTACCTATTATCCGCTCCCAAAGGCCAAACTTGACAAACAACACTGGCTAACATACAATCTGTTAGGGAAAACCATCAAGAAAGATGGACCCCTTATCTGATTGACTTTGCTGCAAGAGTTCCATTGGCTAGCTGGGAAAGAAGAGGAGGGCATTTTTAAATGTATTAAGATCTAGAAATTAGTTGGGGGAAAAGGAATTAAATGCTGAAGAACAGTTCTGTTTTACCCCACTTTGCAGGTTATTATGCAATGTGAGTAATCTCCAAACTAAATTCTACAGCGATTGTGTCTCCCAAACGATCATGTTACTGCTGAAATAAGCATATTTAAAGAACTTTGGAATGAGTACTGCAATGCAACACATTTTATTATTGAGCTTCCACACATGTTTTTACAATTCAAGGTCCAATCAAACAAATTGACAGACTATCTGTTAGCGGCAGGAAGACTGAATAAAATTATTCAAAAGAGAAACAGGAAGAACAATGTTTTTGTGCCTTTAACACCATATAGCCCATGGCGATTTAGGCTGAGGAATTCATCTTAGGTTTTAAAAAAAAATGATGGACTGGTTTGAACTGCCAGGAGTCTGATTGAGCTTGTTTTTGCTTAACTTTTTTTTTTTTTTTTATCACCTGCATAAGAACAAGAATTTCAAATGCATCCATTACACAAAGGCAGAAGCTTCAAGAAACACACAGTTGTTGATTAGAAAATGTTGATCCTAGAGCAAAAGAAATGTCTGAGAGTCTGGAACTTCACATAAATGTGTATGGCAAAGAAGTTTTGGTAACACTTTCTATGAAGCCCATATTTATAATGCATTGTAAATGCATTAGTAATGCCTCATAATACAACTTATAATATGTTATAACTTCTTATAAATAATTATAACCACAATTATAATACATTAAATACTTACCCATTCATAGTTATACGTAAGATTATAATGCATTATAACACAAGCAACATCCAGTTTTATCTACATATATTTGTAATACATATAATAGGTATGGTTTATGCAACGTCACAAAATCAATGTCTTCTTATAAACATCCATAAGATATTTTAAGTGGTTATAAGACATTACAAGTCATGCTGGAAGATATATACATTACACATGCATAAAATACAAATAACATACATTCAATGTAAAATTTGAGAAATTACAATATACACTTGCAAAGCTACAAGGTTTAATATAATTATCAGAAACTATATATTATGTTGATCACACAAGTAGCCAATCTTCTTGGGTGTAAACACATCAAACTGATTCTATACTTGACTCTATTCAATAAACTTTAATGTTTGTGCATTTTATTTGGAGACTTATTTTATAAATAACTTCTACTGTATAAGTTTGACTTGTAATGTATTCACTACTCACAATCAGCCATGATCAATTTAATCCAAGAGTGAAAGTGTCCAATAACAAGTTACTGAGATTAAGCAAGCAGTATTCAACTGGTCATGTGATTCTAAAATGGCAGCCCCCATGAGGGCAACCCTGCCCTATGTAGAATAAAACAGCTTATATAAGGTTACTGATCTGACTAGAGTCCTCATCTCATGTGAGTTGTCATAATTTTATACATATGTTTCAAAATTACAATTAATTTATTTGGGATTAAAACTTTTTTAATGGGGAAAAAATAACAAAGTGCACCTTTAAAGCAGACAAAGACCACTTATAATATGATCACATCATAAAGCCCTTACACAATTAACTTTATTAGCTTCTGCTGCATTAAAATTGGATGTTGCTTGTGTTATAATGCATTATACTCTTAAGTATAACTATGAATATGGGAAGTATTATAATGTATTATAAGTGTAGTTGAAACTATTTATGAGAAGTTATAACTTATTATGAGGTATATTATGAGACATGAATTCAGTATAATGCATTTATAATGGGCTTCATAGAAAGTTTTGATGAAGCCTGCATTCATAATGCAGTAGAAATGAATTTGAAATGCCTTGATATAATTTACACAATAATTTTTTATATCTTTTCATAATTGATTGTAACCACAGTTATAATACATAATAATACTTACCTATGAACACATGAAAGCTGGACTGGATGTGTGAGTATACTGTTTATAGTAAACACATTAATGTTACTCCGGCAGTGTTTCACTTATACTTGTTGAGCTTTGATGATCAATAAATCCAGTCATGCAAAGAGCGCAAATTACTTTACTTTTATTAGTCCTTTTATGAGGTTTACATTTTAGAAGCTGTCAAAACTTGATATTGCATGTTACAATGTTTATCCAAACGTACACATATGTGTGTGTACACAAATGAGAACACCTTGCTTTTTTCCTTTTATTTAAAGCCGGCCAGCACCATGCAGGTGTTAAAGCAGAGTCTCAGCTATTCTCATGTGAGGCTTTAGTCCAAAAGTGGTAGAAACATTCTCACGTGAGGCTTAAGTCCACCTAGTGCAGGTAAAGCACGTAAAACTCAGCAAGTCTGATCTGCCCCTTCAAAAAAAAAAAAAAAAAAAAAAATATTAGATACAAAGCAAAAGGTCTTTAGGGATTACAGAAAAATCTGGTCAGGAAATGGTGGGGCTGCCACAGCCTGCAACCAAAGCGGATGGACTCTTTAAAATGTCTGCATCATACCCCTCCATTATTTTGCATCCATGATGTCATGGATGATTATACGCTGGGCATGATGTGCTCCAATAACAACAAGGACAGCGGCAGGTCCGAATGACACAAGATCTCACCAGTCTTTCACCGGGCCTGGACCTCAATCCACTGCTTAGCCCGAGGCAGCTGACTCCACAGTGGCCTTCTCATTGTCATGCATCAATGAATTTGTGAGCCCATGGGGTCACATGGCTTGGAGGTTCATCCTCTATTGTTTTTTTTTGAGAGATTCTGAGATTTGAAAACCAGATTTTTTTCCACACTAACCCGCCCCCCCCCCCCAACACACACACACACTATGCCACCTTGTTACCTTCCAGCATTGAGAGCTGGAATGTTTATTGAGCCTCATCAACAATGAAAACAACAACAAAGCCAGGACTTGCCCACCTGTGTACCCACCCCTTCTAAAAACAATGCTGCCTCTGAATCCCCAATCTAGGCCTGCCTGTCATTCTAACCCAACCCATTGCCCCCTGTAGACTTGGGAATGCCTGAAGAGATGCTTGACTTTGTGTTTTTGCCACTCCTTAAGTTCTCAGGGAGATTAACTATAAAACTGAAGGGGTGCAAGTCTCCTATCAAACACTCCCATTGATTCTGCTGAGTGGATTATTCAAACCATTATGTAAAGAGGTGTGCTAAATTTAAACAATCATTTGTGACACACTTTTTAAAATAAATATTAATGATATAATCAAAAACCTATGCCATTATATAATTAATGAGCTATTGACAAATGGGATTTGTTTCAGCTTCTATGATGACCATGATGTGATTTTTACAGGAAAGAGATTCATGATTTTCTTCTGTGATTTCTTCATAACAACACATGAAAAGCAAAATAAATTCTACAGACATCCAGTTTTACATGAGTTTGAGAATCACATTGAATAAGTTGTTGCTTATTCTGCTTTCATATTTACCTTTAAATATTTGTATATATTATATATATATATATATATATATATATATATATATATATATATATATATATATATATATATTAGTGCTATCAGTCAATTAGACATTTTTTTAATAGTGTTTAATCACATAATTTTTCATAGTTAATCGTTATTAATTGCAGATTTTGAAAGTGCTGAAATTTGACTCTATATACTTCTTTTCTTGTCAAAATGCATTTATTTCCCTCTTGGGAAAGAAAACAAAACAATATGTAACAATAATGCTTTATTAACATTTTACAAACAAAGCCTTTCACAATATAAAGATAGAAATTATCTAAAATAGCACTTATTCAAGAAACATTAAATGTTTTGCAAAGTCTAAGTGGGAGGTTGACTTACTGAAAACTAGTCCCCTCCACAGGTTGCATATTCATTGCAATGTGCATTAAATCTCTTAAAGTCTTATCTTCCACAATATTAATCGGCTGGCAGACTGTGGCTATCCACTTTATCTACAGCAATCATGAAGCCGCATTCATGGTTCACATCAGGGTGTCAATGCCAGCATCAAGTACTGCTTTGAACTCCACAAGAAAAGTGCTTGCAAAACAATTGCAATTGCAATTGTCTCGTTTTGCATTTTCGTGGTAGTTAAGACGATGTGCTTCTGTAGTAATAACATTCTGAATTACAAAAACTTGATAGCTCTCACAAGTCCCATCTTGGTTTGTTTTGTACAACAAATAATTTGATAACTGACACAGGTGTTGTGTGTGTTTTTGCTGCGTGTACGTGTTACGTTGCTGAGCAATGAGGTAAACGAAGAGACGATGACGATAGAGTGAAGAACCCAAGTGCAATTTATTAACAAATGTGAAATCCAAAAAACCCTCACTATAAATGTGAAACACAAACATGAACTTGAATATAAACTTGACTTAACATAAACTTGACTTGACATAAACTTGACTTGACATGAACAACGTTACCAAACATATAATACCTAACCAAGGACAATGGAAAACATGAGGGCTTAAATACATGGACAAGGGAGAACACATGACAAAGATAACCAATGAACAAACAGAATAGATAACAAGACAATAAAGCAATGAAAACAAGACACATGAACATGGAGGGAAACAGGAATCATATGACTAGGGACACATGACATGAAACAGGAAATAAACTTTCAAAATAAAAGACATGAAATACATGAACACACACATTAAACATTAGAGTACATCAGTGTAATGGACTCCTGGTGGACACATCGTAAAGATTCCACTCTACTCTAATCAGTGTTTATGCTGGTTTATGCTTTATTAACGGTAAATACGTTAATTGGGATTAAGAAAATATAACGCATTAAAAAATTAATCGCCTGCGTTAACACGCTAACTTTGACAGCTCTAATAGTTTTGTATTATTTTAGGGCTGTTGATTTAAAATGTTAATTTAGTGTTATTATTTATACGGAAAATAACATTAAAAAAAAGTTACGCAATTAATCATGCCCCCAACCCATATGTAAATTCCGTAATAAGGAATGTTCCTACCTAAGGAGCAGTTTGATGTTTCGAAAATCTGTGGCAGTAAGGGGCAGTCAGCACAACTCCAGATGTACAGGCAATGCACCTCGTTTCAAACCAACAAGAGCAGGCAGCATAGTCTTCCATAAATGACACGCTCTTGCACTCAAAGACAGCTGGAACTAGCAGAACAGAACTCAGGGATCTTGAGATGCGTTTTTAATCGTTTACCTTGACACCGCGTCCTAAAAACACAGAGGTCATGACTAGAGATGCTGAAAACTAGTGAGACGCGACACAACCATGTACTGTACATAGACCAACAATTAAAATAACACAGATGGAATTTATATGAACCAGTCAACTGAGTAATAATTTAATCATGATGGACATTAACATATCATATCATCAGAAACATGGCTCTCCAAACTGAGAATTGCTCCAACACTGATCTTAGCATTTAGGAACGATATATTTTAACACTGAAATAGGTAATCAAAACTATTCTAAAGGGGTTTTTTATTGAAGTATTTTGTCAGCTTAGCTAAATAAGTAGGCACTACATTTATTTTACTCAAAATTATATTTTACTAGGACCCTGACAGGTGATTAGTAGAATAGCCATTTTTGGTTATACATCCAGTTCACAGGACATAAATGAGAATAAGCTAAG
Source organism: Myxocyprinus asiaticus (assembly GCF_019703515.2). NCBI lineage: Eukaryota > Metazoa > Chordata > Actinopteri > Cypriniformes > Catostomidae > Myxocyprinus > Myxocyprinus asiaticus. Next base: position 11,338,745 of record NC_059375.1, on the reverse strand, counting down.
AGAATTGTTGGGAAAGTGTCTTAGATCTGTGTCTATACTGCAGGTACATGTGCACGCCACATTTCAAGCATTGCCCTCCAGAAAAATCACACTGTGTTGCAGGGGAAATAACAACAACAAAGAAAAACATAAAAAAATGACTCCGTAGACTGAGGATCAAATAAATAAACAGGGAATTATTTCTCAGCCATCAGATTTAAAATAGAACCTGTTTCTCCAAAAAATTTTGATGACTACTGAATAAATGACAGGTAATGAGATAACTTGATAGGGGCATTTGGATGGCGACCACATGGTAAGGGGCACACTGGGTGTCTGGGCTTTATCACTCTGACTGACAGCTGGATGGGAGCACACCCTCTGGCAGTTTAATAGCAGACCCCATAGCCCACCCACCTGACCTTGCCCAAAACCCACCATCTTGAAGCACCTATATTATGCTCTCAGGAAATAGGTTAATGACTGAAGAAGGTTCTGGGATCAGGAGCTATTTTTGGATTTAGGATTTTTGTTAAACAAGAAGGATATCAGTGAGTGAACAAAAGAGATTAGAGGGTTTTTCTGAATTATAAGTAAAATAAAATCCAATTGCACAACTTGCGTTTTCTCTAGCAGAGGCTTTGGATGTTGGTTTTAAACACTTAGTTCAAAGCCCTCTTAAATTAGAATTTTTGTGAATTCTATCCTCAAGTAAATTTTCACTATCATTGTATTTTTGCAATAGCTTTTGGGTAAACAAGCAAAAACATAATCAAACCACACTGGCATACATTCAGGCAAAGGTCAACTATAGGATGAAGGCAATAATGAAGGCAGATTTTTACAAAAAGGTTTAAATGTATTCTTAGGACAAAGGTAAAAATAATGAAATTTATGTTGGGCATGTTGGTTTACATGTGTTTAAAATGCCATAAATGTATATATATATATATATATATATATATATATATATATATATATATATATATTAAAAATAAATCACAATTACAATAGAGAGATTTGCATTCTGTATATTTGCTGACAATGTCAATATCTGTTATGACATGTATGCTGTTTCTAAACTTCTAAATTCTCTGTCATGCAATTTAATCAACCCCCCTTTCATAAAGAAAATGGCATACAGCATTGTGGCCACTATTGCCACAAACGGATGACATTGTTTTGAGTTTAAGGAGTAGTATGTCATCAACGTCTTAAGATTCCCTAAAGGGATAGTTCACCCAAAAATGATGATTCTGTCATTATTTACTCATCCTCATGCTATCCCAGGTGTGTATGACTTTATTCTCCTGCAGAACACAAACAAATAATTTTTGAAAAATATCTCCTCTCTGAAGGTCCATATAATGCAAGTGAACTTTGAAGGTCCAAAAAGGTCCAAAAAGCAAACAAAGGCAGCATAAAATCATCAATATGTCTCCAGTGGTTAAATCCATATCTTCAGAAGCGATAAATGATCGCTTCAGCAGAAAAAGAAAGTCATACACATCTGGGATGGCATGAGGGTGAGTAAATGATGAGAGAATTTTCATTTTTGGGTGAACTACTGAAAATAATTAAATAACTCACCGTTTTTTTTACACCAGTACACAAGAAAGCAGTTCTACAGCATTAATGTAAGTAATTAATTATTATGTTTAATTAAGAATTTTGTTTTTTTTTGTTTAAGGCAATAAAGAAGATTTGTTCTCTCCTTACAGTCTTTGATTACAATAAGTTCAATGATCTGTACTTCAGTGTGGGGGGAGGGGGTATTTTCCATAATATACCATAAAACAAAGCACCTACTTAATCTTCATTATTACTATTTTCCAGATATTAGCTCAATAACAGTCGTCAAAACTATGAAATAACACAAATATAAGTATGGGAATTATGTAGTGACCAGTGAATGTGAAACAAATAAAAACTATCTTATATCTGAGCTTCTTAAAAGTAGTCACCGTTTGTCTTGCAGACTGATCTCATGTGAAATTGGAAACAGTAAGTTGACCTTTTTTTTTTTTTTTAGCTGAAATCGGTCTGTGGTTACTGAAATTCTAAAGACTGCCCCAAGTGGCCAAAGCGATGTGTTGTTGGGCAAAAGGGTACATGTGAGCTCCATTTTCCGGGTGAAATGTCCACAGAGGGGCGCTCAAAGAGAGTTGTAAAGCAAGCTGTTTTTAGCTGAACAGGATGTAATACAGTGAAGAGGAACGCATATTTTAGTAACTCTACTCCCTAACCCAAACCTCAAACCTATACTTAACCCTCAGTGGAGTAAAAATGTTATGTTAGGGGGGAAAATGCAACCTCTGAATTGCGCTAATCAATTATTATGCGAACAAAATTACTTCCTAGTTTTGATGTGACTTGGTACATTACAAAACCTACATTATAATTTTTTTGTATTTTTTATTATTATTAGTTCCCTATCTGTCACTCACTCAACGTTGGTGTCGATGTAGTGACACTAGGGGTCACACTTGGGAGCCCGAGACACCTCTGGTCTTTGATAAAAGGCCAATGAAAATTGGCGAGTGGTATTTGCATGCCACTCCCCCGGACATACGGGTGTAAAAGGAGCTGGTATGCAACCACTCATTCAGATTTTCTCTTCGGAGCCGAACGGTCATGCTCATTGAGCTGAATACTACTCTTCATTCACCTCTGCTGTATCTGACGGCACATTTCAGCGGCTTCTCCACCCTCTGCACTGGTGCACTGCAGAGAATGCCCCTGGGCGCTTCGGCAGAAAAACTAGAGAGTATATTTTCTGAAAGAGCATTTTTCCCCTCTAAAAGAGTATATATTTCTCTAAAAGAGCGCATACACGGAACGTCTTTTTAAAGACGCGTCTTTTTAAAGATGCTTTTCCAATTGTGTGTTATTCCTGGTTGTGCTCGTTATCTCTCGCCTTCTAACGGTCACGATCACTGTCTTTCGTGTCTGGGCACTGCTCACGCGGAGACAGTGTTCGTGGATGGTCATGTTCTCATTGCGAGAATATGTCCATGGCAACGTTGCGGTCGCGGCTCGCCTTCGTAAGAAAGCGAGCCACCCCAGAGGCTCCCGCCTCGGTCCTTTTACCCATGGGTATGAGGCCAGCGCGGCTAGCACTGGGGGCGATTTGGGGACCCCAATGGGACCGCCTCCGCCGGGTATCCCCCCGCGGACCTCCCATTCCCCAGCACGCTCGTCTGCCCCGATCGGGCTTCCGGGTGAGTCCGCCGGCTCGTCTCACGGCGAGTTCGACCTCTTATTCGGAGACCGCGAAAGTGATGAGCTCTCAAGCGCAGCATCGGAGAGCGGGCTCGTCCAGTCGGAAGCCTCAGCTGGGCTCCTCCCTCCTCCCTTCGAGGCGGAGATGACGACATGCTTTCCCGGGCAGCCGCGAGCGTCGGTTAGAGTGGATTTCACCGCTCTTCCCTGAACCCTCGCGGCTCGGTGATTGGTTCCTGGGCTCCCGGCGCCGCTCAAAGCCACGCCCTGCCCCCGTTCCTTTCTTCCCAGAAGTGCATGAAGAGCTGACAAGGTCACGGGAGGCACTTTTTACTGCCTGGTCCCGATATTTTCAGCTTCCTCGCCCTCACTACCGTCGATGGTGGGGCAGCCAAGAGCTATTCGGCAATCCCCCGGTGGATAAAGGCGCTCGCGGTGCACCTATGCCCGCAGAACGCCGCCACCTGGCGCGGGTGCCCAAAGCCCCCATCCAAGGCCTGTAGGTTTACATCATCTCTGACGGCCAAGGCCTATGGTGCCGCTGGACAAGCCGCCTCCGCTCTGCACGCCATGGCTCTCCTGCAAGTCTGCCAAGGTGCTAAAGGAACTGCACGAGGGTAGTTCCGCCCCGGGATTGATGCAGGAACTGCGCTCGGCGACCGACCTCGCTCTCTGAGCGACAGAGGTCACAGCACGGTCTCTCGAGTGGACGATGGCCACACTAGTGGTCCAGGAGCGCCACCTTTGGCTCAACCTGGTCGAGATGGGTGAGGCCGACAAGACACGATTCCTTGCTGCCCCCATTTCCTATTCTGCGTATAGGGCCTATTTGGCGACACCGTCGAGGACTTTGCCCAGCAGTTGTCAATGGTAGAGCAGTAGATGGATGCTAGCCAGCATATCCTGCCCCGGCGCGGCTCAAGTTCCCACACCCCATCTACTCATCGCCAAGGGCGTCCCCCTGTGGTGACTGCACCAGCTCCGCCGCAGCCCGCCCCTTCGGCCCGGCCCCGGCGTGGAGCCTACCGCAGGAAGCAGACGCCACCCGTCTCGCGGCCGCCCAGAACCCGTGAATGTACTCAAGAGCTCAGCAAGAGCAGTTTCCTTGTTCCCTGGGTCATGTATCCTGTGTGTACGGCCGTCATCATGACCACCGTCCACCACTCTATTTGGCAGGTTTTGCACTCCAGCGGCGGTCTCCCGCCCCTGAGCGCCCAGCTGTGGCACAAATCTGCCCCCGATGTGACAGTCTCCATGGGTCATGAGGACAGGCCCCTTCCTCCCCCGTCCCAGGCTGTTCCGGGGGTGGTCACAAGGAGCCAGGTAGGTGCTTCGATGTCCTTAGACTCAGCACGGCCACGACGTAATGTGGCACCTCGAGCTCTGCCCCGCCGCGAGGCCCCACCTGCCGGTACGTCTGATGATTTTGTCCCTTTTGGTCCCCCTTGAGCGGAAATTGGACGCATGGCTTGCGCTTTCCAATCTGTCACTGGTCCGGACCGTCCGACTCGGCTGCGCGATTCACTTCGCCGGGCATCCGCCCAGGTTCAGCGGTGTCCACTTCACCTTGGTGAAAGACGAAAACGCTGCTACCTTGCGCGGAGATCGCTACCCTCCTACGGAAGGGTGCGATAGAACCTGTCCCTCCAGCTGAGATGAAGAAGGGGTTTTTCAGCCCCTACTTCATCGTAATGAAAAAAGGCAGTGGGTTGAGGCCAATCTTGGACGTGTGAGTTCTGAACTAGGCTTTACACAGACTCCCGTTCAAGATGCTTATGTAAAAACGCATTCTGGCGAGCGTCCGGCATCAAGATTGGTTCGCGGCGGTACACCTGAAGGATGCATACTTCCATGCCTCGATCCTTCCTCGACACAGATCCTTCCTGCGGTTCACGTTCGAGGGTCAGGAGTATCAGTACAAAGTCCTCCCTTTCGGCCTGTCCCTGTCCCCTCGCGTCTTTACGAAGGTCGCAGAGGCTGCCCTTGCCCCATTAAGGGAGGTGGGCATTCGCGTTCTCAACTATCTCGACGACTGGCTAATCCTAGCTCACTCTTGAGACGTGTTGTGCACACACAGGGACCTGGTGCTCTCACACCTCAGCCGACTAGGGCATCGGGTCAACTGGGAGACAGCCATGGCACCACGGGACACACCGCATGGCTATTACGTTGGTCTGTCACCGTCTTTTCAGCCCTTGGCCTGACCTCTCATTCCTACGGGCAGGTGTTCCTCTAGAACTGGTCCCCAGGCGCGTCGTGGTCACGACAGACACCTCCAAAACAAGCTGGGGCGCTGTTTGCAATGGGCATGCAGCCGCCGGCCTCTGGACGGGTCCGCGACTGCATTGGCACATCAACTGCCTCGAGTTAATGGCAATTCTGCTCACCCTGCGGAGGTTTCGGCCGTTGATCCAGGGCACGCACGTGTTAGTTCAGAAAGAACACGACAATGGTAGCATATGTCAACCGCCAAGGTGGTTTGCGCTGTCATTGTATGTCACAACTCGCCCGCCGTCTCCTCCTCTGGAGTCCGCAGCACCAAGTCGCTGCAAGCCACTCACATCCCGGGCAACCTCAACACTACGGCGGACGTGCCGTCACAACAGGTTACCCTCAGGGGAGAGTGGAGACTCCACCTTCAGGTGGTCCAGCTGGTTTGGAGTCGGTTCGACAGGCACAGGTGCACCTGTTTGCCTCCCAAGAATCCTCCCACTGCCCGCTCTGGTACGCCCTGACCGAGGCCTCCCTCGGCATAGACGCACTGGCACACAGCTGGCCCCCTGGCATTCGCAAATATGCGTTTCCCCCAGTGAGCCTGCTTGCACAGACCCTGTGCAAGGTTAGGGAGGACGAGGAGCAGGTCATCCTGGTAGCACCCTACTGGCCTGCCCAGACGTAGTGCTCGGACCTCACGCTCCTTGCGACAGCTCCCCCCTGGCAAATTCCCCTGAGGAAGGACCTTCTTTCTCATGGAAGGGGCACCCACGCCCAGACCTCTGGAGTCTCCATGTCTGGCCCCTGGACGGGACGCAGAAGACCTAAGCTGTCTCCCACCTGCGATGGTAGGCACGATCACTCAGGCTAGGGCTCCCTCTACGAGGCACCTGTATGCCTTTAAGTGGCGTCTGTTCGCTAAGTGGTGTTCTTCCCAACGGGAAGACCCCCAGAGATGCGCAGTCGGATCAGTGCTTTCCTTCCTGCAAGAGAGGTTGGAAGCGAGGCTGTCCTCTTCCACCTTGAAGGTGTATGTTGCTGCCATAGCAGCACACCATGAAGCAGTCGATGGTAAGTCCTTAGGGAAGCACGACCTGATCATCAGGTTCCTAAGAGGCGCCAGGAGGCTGAATCCCTCCAGGCCGTGCCTCGTTCCCTCATCGGACCTCTGTAGTTCTTCAGGGTCTACAGAGAGTCCCCTTTGAGCCTTTGCAGTCAGCCGAGCTTAAGGCACTCTCTCTGAAGACTGCCCTCCTGACTGCGCTCACTTCCATCAAGAGGGTAGGTGACCTGCAAGTGTTCTCTGTCAGCGAAATGTGCCTGGAGTTCGGTCCAGGTTACTCTCACATGATCCTGAGACCCTGACTGGGCTATGTGCCCAAGGTTCCTACCACCCCTTTAGGGACTAGGTGGTGAACCTGCAAGTGCTGCCTCAGGAGGAGGCAGACCCAGCCCTGTCGTCGCTGTGTCCGGTGCGTGCTTTACGCATCTATTTGGATCGCACGCAGAGCTTTAGGATCTATGAGCAGCTCTTTGTCTGCTTTGGTGCACAGCGGTAAGGAAGCGCTGTCTCCAAGCAGAGGATCGCCCACTGGCTCATTGACGCCATAACTATGGCATATCTCGCCCAAAACATGCCGTCCCCAGTAGGGCTACGAACCCATTCTACCCGTGGTGTAGTGACTTCTTGGGCCCTGCCCAGAGGTGCCTCTCTAACAGACATTTGCAAAGCAGCGGGCTGGGCAACACCCAACACCTTTGCAAGGTTCTACAACCTCCGAGTGGAACCGGTTTCGTCCCAGGTAGTGGCATGCAATAAAAACGGATAAGCCAGGGATAGCCGGCCGGGTGTATCGCTTGCACATAGCACCTTCCACCTCCTTTTGAGCTGAAGACGTGCGCCGTTAATTCCCAGTAGTCACAAAATTTGTTCCCTGGTTGACTTCCTCCGAGCCCTGTGGCAGTCAAGTTTTCGGAGAGACTCGCTGCCGGCCCAATACAAGTGCTAACTAAGAGCCCGGTTCTGGGGTAGGTGCTCTACATGTGGCGGTTCCCTGTAAGGCTAACCCCATGCGATCTATATCTTCCGCTAATTCGTTTCCCTGCTGGCAAACTGCGTCTTCCTTGGGTAGAGCCCCTCTGCCCCAGTCTCCATGTTTGTAGTAACTCCTCCCCCACTGGGCAGGATCTACCTTGAAGGCTCTCCACATGGTTGGAAAGACCATGTGATGTATTCCACTTAAATATCCCCCCCTCTCTTTGGGCGAGGTGTGGTCTCCGCGTTGTCCTCCCCTTGGGAGGGACAACCCCCGACTAGACCTGGCGGCCCGGTCGGATAATCCCCCTTCTTTTTTAGGGAGTGGAAAAAGAGAAGGGGAAAAGAGGCCACGACTGGGTTAAGCCTGTCTCTATCTTTGGTAGTTGACTTGTCCCCAAAAAGGGCCGTTCGACACTCATAACTGTGTCGGGGGAGGTTACGTGTTGACCTGGTGTGCTGGCTATGAGGCACACAGCAAGTCTGCCCACCACACACCGCCAGTTCACGTAACACAGTTCAGCCTTGTGGCATTTTGTATAGGGACCCTAGTGTCACTACATCGACACCAACGTCGAGTGAGTGACAGATAGGGAATGTCATGGTTACTGGTGTAACCTCCGTTCCCTGATGGATGGAACGAGACGTTGGTCCCTCCTGCCACAACGCTGAACTACCCGCTGAAATGGCCGGACCTTATATCGGCTCCTCAGCGTAAAACCTGAATGAGTGGTTGCATACCAGCTCCTTTTATACCCATATGTCCGGGGGAGTGGCATGCAAATACCACTCGCCAATTTTCATTGGCCTTTTATCAAAGACCACAGGTGTCTCGGGCTCCCAAGAGTGACCCCTAGTGTCACTACATCGACACCAACGTCTCGTTCCCTCCATCAGGGAACGGAGGTTACACCAGTAACCATGACGATTTTCATCATTTTGGTCACATTTTGGGACCTATTTTAAGAGCATGAGCGTTATGCACAGGGCAATGACTTAAGTCATAAACGCAAAGTCAGTGGGCATGGCCATGAAGTTTTGGTATTTTCGTGCAAGCATGCGCTAAGTCTAGGCACAAGTGGGTTTGGCGTAATCGCCTGAACAACATGCATGGGATGAGTCAGGTGCAATTTAATTCTGGGGTTCTTCTCAGGTTTTTCCAGCATCTGCGTCCTATTATCTAGTCCATTCCCTCAAGCACCAACAATTTAAACAAGGACAACACATTTATAAGATGCTGGTAGTGTAAATGGACTGTATGCAATGAAATAGAAGATTTGAAAATTACGTTCTTTTGTGCATTAACTGCATCCTTGATGAATGTCAGGCATGTTTCTATGACAGCGACACACAGCTTTTATATGTATGGAAAATGTGATTCTCGTCAGAATTTGGATGTATGCACCGTTAAATTAATTATTATTATTAATAATTTTCATCTACTGACACACAAATCATGGCTAGTATTAACAGTGATTGTATTGGTGTGCACTTCACTTCTACCGGTCGATTTTGATTTATTGAATCACGAAAAAATTAAACCAAAAACATTTTCTACAATATCAAACAAAATAACGAAGTGGTAAAAACAATCATACTAATTCCAAACATTTTACTCTCTCCAACTTCTTCCACCGGCCCCTATTTCAGTGACTTAATAATCACTCGACAACAACTGGTGGAAAATTATTTGTCAAAATTATAATTATCATAAATACAATATAATACATATAAACATAACAATAAAAATAATAATAATAATAATTGAAAAGATAAACCATGACCTCTAGAAAGTTTAACACAAATCTCATATTTATTTATTTTTTTCAACAAATGGCTCAACAGTGATTGAAGGGACATAATTTGATGTTCTGTACTTTCAGAATTTGGACATTAAATTTATTACCACCTGCTGGTGAAATCTCCAAATTGCAAATGAATGATCTGACTTAAGATGTGGTATTGAAACGTCTTAGCACAATGACACATTTCTTAGGAAAATAGCAAATTGCGCTTTGCGCCACTTCATACAATACCCTCTCAGTTTGCATGCCTACACCCATAGTAGCGCAAACACTCCCTCCCACGTCCACTTGACTTTGTGCTGGCACAAAAATTGCACTTAGAATTAACGCTCTCACGACAATTGGATAAGACGTTGCGCACGGTCGATAGAAAATAGAGCCATTTAGCTTTTTAAAAATGTACAAATTCCAAGTATTCCATCAATAAATATAATGTCTTGAAGTTGTACGTTATATACACCGATCAGCCACAACATTAAAACCACCTGCCATGGTCCAGATCACTGAGATCACATTTTTTACTCATTCTGATGGTTGATGTGAACATTAACTGAAGCTCCTGACCCGTATCTGCATGATTTTTTGCACTGCACTGCTGCCACATGATTGGCTGATTAGTTAATCGCATGGATGATTGATGGTGCCAGATGGGCTGGTTTGAGTATTTCTGTAACTGCTGATCTCCTGGGATTTTCACACACAACAGTCTCTAGAATTTACTCAGAATGGTGCCAAAAACAAAACACATCCAGTGAGCGGCAGTTCTGTGGACAGAAATACCTTGTTGATGAGAGAGATCAACAGAGAATTGCCAGACTGGTTCGAACTGGCAAAGTCTATGGTAACTCAGATAACCGCTCTGTACAATTGTGGTGAGAAGAATAGCATCTCAGACAGCTATTCTGAGATGCGGGTTGGCGCTGTTTTGGTGGCACGAGGGGGACCTACACAATATTAGGCAGGTGGTTTTTAAACTGTGGCTGATCAGTGTATATATACATTATATATAGTTTTATACTTATTGTTTGCATGTGCTAATATGGTACTGTCTCTTTAAGAATTGTGGCAGTTCAGTGAGTGTCTAATAGAAGTTTATTGGTTCAGCACATATTGAGGGGAATGTAATTGAATGTCACTTTTACAGCATCGGTGCTGTGTGATTAGATTTAAATTTTTCTTTTTTTTTGGATTTGATGAAAAACTGAAAGGATATTAAAAAGACGTTTTTCAATGACAAACAAGTCAAACCAAACTTTTACTCTCAACACTTAAATTTGTATAGAGTAAATTAAAAGATCGATCTTATGATTTTAAGAATCAATATCAGGATTGTTCAAATGATGATAGCGATTAATCGGATAATCGACTTTTTTATTTTAAGTCATACATTTTGTTTTATAGGTTCAACAAGCAAAATTCCATTCTGGAACCTGCTTAAATACCCTGGTTGGGAATCACTGCATCAGTGTAATCCAAATTTTCATTATGAAAAGAAATTCATATGTATGTACAATTTATATGTGTCCGCAAAACTACTTTCAAGCATTTAAGCATGAACATTTAGATCAAAAGATTTAGATCATCAGAAACATATATTCAGTCAGTTGTGTCCAGAGTTCTGACTAGAAGCATAGTTTTGTAAAGGACAAAACACCCTTGCACACACGACTGCAATAATTGTAGCTCTTGCAGGTGCATTCTTTGTATAAATCAAAGCCTGTGAAATTCAGCAGCACCCTTTTTTTCATGTACAAAAGCAACCATTTCAAAACTTGGGCCCATTTAACTTGGCAATGATACATTTCAAGTCTGGAGAGTCTGGAACTGCTGTGGTCCAGATGATAACAGCTAATGAGGAAGTAAGTTGGACAATCAATCAAATCCAGGTGGGCTGGAGTTGTCCTCCCATCACTGGCTTGACAGCAATTCCAAGTAAACTTCCTGTCACCTTTGAAGGAATGTATTGTAAAGGTGGTAGAAAGTAACATTTATCTTTAACAACACTATTAAACTGAATAGCAGGCTCAACAACACCACTACAACATGGGCTGCCATCTTGATTGTTTTGGGTTGAATGAATCACATGACTGCGTCACATGACAGCTAGATCATTGTTTTCAGATATCTCAGTCCTCGCTGTCCACACTATAATGCAAAGCCGACATTTTCAAATTGATCCACTTGAAAAGCTCAGTTTCACTGTCAAAAAGGCTGTCTCAGTGACTACGTTTACATAGACACCAGAAAGCTCCTTGTTGCGACAAAGTGGCGTATTTCGAGAAAACAGCGTTACGGTTTACATGCACTGTATAAGCGGCATACTCTTTACTCCCGTATACATGCGGCTCGGTCAGTAAGCAGCTTTCTCCTAAGCAACGTAATTATCCCCTCGACGCTTGTGTAAATAACAAACATGGCATCTGAGAAAGACTTTGTTATTTTATTCACTGTTGCTTCACTTTTGTTCCAGATATTCCAGAGTTATTGCTGTGTTTGTTTTTTTAACTTCCTATCACGACCTGCAGCGGAAGTGCGCTGCAGTTGTAGGGTTTCCCTCTTACATAAAACTCCAGGGATCTCCCAAGTACGAGCGCATATTCTCGAGCGTGAGGGAATGTTGATATTTTGCATGGGTGTGTATAAATTGGTATAGTTTATAGTGTATGTGCTTTTCCCTCTGTAGTCCCATAAATAAATGTAGAATTTTTACACTTTAATTGACTTTTTGTTGGGCTCTATCCTATGATGTTTGTTATCCGGTCTGTTCATGCACATGTGCACTCTTCAAAAACCTGTTAGAATGGTGCTTATGCATTTACATGAACACATAAGCTGTGTTCTCCAGAAGAAACCTGGATGTGTTAAACCGCTTTCTCTTAATCCCTTAAATGATGTAAGGAAATCTGTGTTCTTGTTTGCATGATGTTTCAGAATGCCATTTACTGAAAGAAAAAAAACCTGGAAGAGAATGTGTTCTTAAGTGCATGTAAACGTGGTCAGTGTTGACCAAGGGCCAAAACGTTGAGAAAAAGATGTGTTTTCATACGAAAATGTATTAGTGTGGACATGGCCTAATTCTGTGATCAAATGCCTATAACCAGGGCCAAGCATAACTTTTTCAAATTTTCTGCCCTGATTTTGTGAAAACAGATTAACATGGTAAAATACTGTATGTTAAACGGGCTTCCAGCTACTCTTAATGGTAGCTGGAAGCCTATTCAAATTATACATCAGTATGTAACGAGTTCACAAGATGGGCTGCTCCTCCACCCCCTGGTGGACCACAGCCGCTCCTCCATCCCCTGGCTGATGGCAGCGGTTCCACCGCCTCCCAGCGGATGGCAGCGAGTCCTCTGCTTCCTGGTGGACGGCAGTGGTTCCTCCAGCTCCTGGCAGACGGCAGCGACTCCTCTGCCCCCTGGCTGATGGTAACGGATCCTCCTTCTCCTGGCGGACGGCAGCGGCAGGACTCCACGACAGCGCATCATTCCTCCTTCCTGGGTTTCGGCACCAATGTAACGAGTTCACAAGATTGGCAAGGAGGAAGCTGGGACCGGCTTAACAAACATGTTGACATTTATTTTACAACTTAAAACACAATACTAAACGCACTGCTTCCCCGCAGTCACGTTGCACAAACACACACAGCTTCATGCGTCTTTCTCTCTCTCTCTCCGTCTGCCACTGTATTCTCTCCTTAAATACTCCCACTGCCCCTCACTGGAACGCGAGACCGGTGTGGCACACAGGTGGAACTCATTCACCACTTATCTTCCCGGCCTCTCTCTGTTCAGATGCCACTCGGCCCCGCCCTGCTCGCCACACAGTATTTCAGAAATGAACACTAAGGGTCATAGAATTTTAAGTGCAACAGTCTAGTTCCAGAACTAAAAATGCCATTTATTAATTTTTTTCATAGGGGAATTGATTATTAATGATAACTTCAAAACCTTTAAAGACAGGTCTACTGTGAACTCTGAGGTTGTTAGTCGATGACATTGGCTTCTGCTGAAACCATCAGTCTGCGTTATTTCAACAATTAAAATTATTTATTCATTTATTTATTTAGCATTTAAGAGCAGAATTTGTGGTGAATAAATAAACTACCATTATCCAGCAGAAAAAGATCTACCAACCAGAGAATCACGGCAAACAAACCACGGCAAACATGCTCTGCAGCAATCGCCTACTTCCATGCCAAAATTGCGAATGACACAGCCAAGTCGGTCTTCCAACCTGTAGCCCATCCGTCTCAAGGTTCGATGTGTTGTGCATTCTGAGAAGCTATTCTGCTCACTACAATTGTACAGAGTGGTTATCTGAGTTACCGTAGTCTTTCTGTCAGCTCAAACCAGTCTAGCCATTCTCCGTTGACCTCTCTCATCAACAAGGCGTTTCCGTCCATGTTTTTTTCACCATTCTGATTAAACTCTAAAGACTGTTGTGTGTGAAAATCCCAGGAGATCAGCAGTTACAGAAATACTCAAACCAGCCGTCTGGCACCAACAATCATGCTACGGTCGAAATCACTGAGATCAGATTTTTTTTTTTTTTATGTGAAAAATAACTGAAGCTCCTGACCCATATCTGCATGATTGTATGCATTGCACTGCTGCCACATGATTGGCTGATTGGATAATCGCATAAATAGGTAGGTGTACAGGTGTTCCTTATAAAGTGCTCAGTGAGTGTATTGTTTCTATTCTTATAGTCAACAATTTTATTCAATTTAAGTTCATTGCCTCGTAAAAGAAGTTAAGAATGCAGTCTTGAACCTTTGACTTTTGGTCAGATTTTCAAAAAAAAAAAAATTATGGAGCTGGTAGTTTGATTTATGGCTTAGAACTCTTTTATGGAAAATTTTATGAAAAAAATGATTGGGAAAATACTTTCGTAACCAAGACGGCTGAAAAAGTGGACGGGCACTATTGCACTCCATTCTAAAGAAATCTGCAAGTTCTGTGTGAAGGTTCATTGTGGGCCTGCTGATAATCTCTTCAATAATTTATTAGACTAAACAGAGCAGCACTTGTGTTCGATGGACATCACCATAACCATTAATGCTGATGCTGCTTTGTTTCACCTACGATCACAAACAGGTCTGTATCAACCAATTACTTAGTATGTCTGAAACCAGGCTGTAATCAAACCAATTACTTAACTTGTCCAAAACATTTGTCCCTAATCCTTTGATACTTTGCAGTGATAAATCTGTGATAATTGGTTTTTATTTCTTTGTTCCACTTCATAGCCAGTGAAAAACACTAGGCTTTCTGCATTTACATCCTGTAGAAGATCAAGCCACCCAAACAACATAAATGTTCATGCACACTGGAATAGAAAGCAAACAGTTTGTATTTAGTTTAATATTTGCAGTCTATGCCATATTTATACTGCACAAACATAAGAATATACTTAGACAACCAGTGAAAAGTTTGGACACACTTACTCATTCTTTACTATTACGACTTCTCACATTTAAGAATAATAGTAAAGTCATCAAAACTGTGAAATACCACAAATGGAAGTATAGGAGTTAGATAGCTTCTTCAAACAGTATTGAAGGGGTTTCCATGTATGCACGTATGGCTGCATTTCCTTCACTATCCAATACAACTCATGCTATCTTTTATTTATTTTATTTTTATAAAAACATTAATTTTGTAAAGAAATGCATACGTAAGCCCAATTTATATTTGTCTACAAAATTAATTTAAGCATTTCAACTTAAGAGAAACAGTCAGGTGTGTCAAACTATTGAATGGTAGTGTAACTCAATTAATTTAAAATACAAAAATAAGACAATGGCTGTGCCCCTAAAAGTGCAGAGTTTTAGAGTTATTTATGTATATAGATTTTTTTTTTTTTTTACTAATATCTGAAATACTCCTTAGTGAAAGTGAATGGGACACAGAAGAGGTGACTGAACAGACATGTCTCAATGGGAACATATGGCAGCAATTGAGGAGAGAAAGCTCTATCTGACCAGCTGCAATTAGCACACAGCCTCATGTTGGCCTTTCTTTTAATAGCTTGGATTGCCCTGTTTAGACTAAAAATAAATGGTCCAATTTGGGGCTGTGGGGACTGTCATTCTAGGAGCGTGAACTCTGACCTTGGCCAAAGCTCTCCAGATGGAATGTTGTGTTCATGGCACAACAGCACATCCCTCTCAAATCCAGAAAAATTGCTTCCACACCTTCTATCCGCATCACGGCACAAAGCCTATGAAGATCTGCGAGATTACGATTTTCTAAACAAACAGGAGCCACAAATCTTTGTAGGTACATTTGTTTTAATGTAGCAATTATGCTGGATTTCTCAAACTAGCACATGCGGAACCATCTAAACCTGGTTCCAGATCAGTATCTAAAGTTTGAGAGGGTGTGAACAGGAAAACCTATGCAGTTCAGACTGTGATATCCAAACCCTAAATCACCTTCCACCTTCATGTCCACACTGAAATGTTCTTCTGCTAAATTACACTCTTGTTTAAATGGAATTTTGCAGACTGAATTTGTTCCAGAGAGTTGGCCAGTAGTCCTGCACAGATGTTCAAATAAGCCCAAGAACAACAAGGAGAACCCTTGACACCTGGCAATTCTCAACTCAAAACTTGGCACCACAGAACCTATAAGGTTGTCCTGGCTCAACCTTTCACCCCTGGTGATGTCAATGTATCCTTTGGCCAATTGGAGCGCTCAAGCCTGCCCTTGACTTTGCAGGCCCAGACACAAAGACAAATGATTCTATCAGATTAAATGTTTTTTAATGGCATACGCAGAAAGCAGCGTGGACCTTGCTAGAAGCCATATGTGGATTTGCTCGGATAATCATTCGAAATGAGCTCTAATTTGTAAGCACTCTGTGAATGGAAGTACTCTGCCTCACAGGGGCCCATGTGCAATCGGTGTTGTTTGTTTCTCCGCACAATATGGAACAGACCTTTGTAGTGTTTGAAAATGCCTGACTCTTGTGCTCTTGCCAAGAGCTGTGCCATTTATTCCATTTGAACTGGAGGAGAACGTTTGAAAATGTCACTAAATAAAGGCAAACAGGAACTAGAAGGGGGATGAATCGAGTCATAGTACTGTTTCATCCAGAATAAAATGGAAACCACGTGAGAATTATTTTGTCCAAACTAATTCACACTTAATTAAAATGGACTAATAATGGAGAGTAGGGCTGCAACTAATGATTATTTTGATAATTGATTAATCTAATGATTATTAGAACGATTATTCGACTATTTGGCGATTATTAGTTCTTAACCGATTATTCAGCTTGTGCCCTGACTGTATTAAACATGCTTACTAACAATAAAGAGGACAAAAACATCTTTTAAAAATACCTCTAAATTACATTTACTGAATTAAAGGGAAAAAAAACAAAACTTTTTATTAAGTTTAATTCAGTAAAGAAATTCAAAAGTTTTTGTCTTGTTTTCCATTTAAAATTGTCTAAAAATCCTTAAAACAATATACATTTACTTGAGAAGCAACATATAAGATATTTAGACTTGCTTTAAGAGAATGTATTTTAAATATAATGGTATTTTGTATATAACTTCTGCATTATCTGCCTTACAGAAACTTGGATGTCTGCGGAGATTCCAGACTCAGCCATTGAACCCGCAGGGTTCTCCGTGCACCGAGTGGACTGAGCGAAAGACCTCTCAGGTAAAAGCAGAGGTGGTGGTGTATGTTTTATGATCAACAAATCCTGGTGTGATCAGAGGAACGTACATTCTATCAAGTCTTTCTGTTCTCCTGATCTGGAATTTCTCATGCTTCTGTGTCAACCATTCTGGCTACTGAGGGAATTCACAGTGATCATTATCACTGCTGTGTACATCCCGCCACAAGCCGACACAGACCGGGCATTCAAGGAACTGTATGGGATTATAAGCAAGCAGGAAACTGCGCACTCTGAGGCCACATTCATTGTGACCGGAGACTTTAATAAAGCCAGTTTCAAATCAGTTGCACCAAAATACCACCAACACATAAGTTTCAACACACGACGGGACCGGGTTTTGGACCATTGCTACTCTCCCTTCCGGGATGGCTACAAATCCCTCCCCCGCCCACCATTTGGCAAATCGGACCACTCTTCCATTCTGCTTCTGCCCGCTTACAGGCATAAACTGAAACAGGAAGCACCCACCCTCAGAACGATCCAGTGCTGGTCGGACCAATCAGACTCTACGCTACAAGACTGTTTTGATCACACGGACTGGGAGATGTTCCGGTCCGCCTCTGATGACGAAATCGAGCTTTACGCTGATAGCGTAATGTGTTTCATCAGAAAGTGCGTAGAGAACGTCATTCCGACCAGAACAATACAGATCTATCCGAACCAGAAGCCATGGATAAATAGCTATGTTCGCGCGGCAATGTGCGGACCTCCGCTTTTAATTCCAGGAATGTGGAGGAGCATAAGCAAGCCAGTTATGCCCTCCGAAAAATCAGAACAGCAAAACGTCAGTACAGGAACAAGTTTGAAGGACAGTTTAACACCACCAACTCTGGAAGCATGTGGCAGGGAATTAACATCATCACGGACTTTAAAGGGAATAAAAACTCCGCCATGAACACCGCTGCATCACTCCCGGATGAGCTAAATAGTGGGGGCAGTGGTAGCTCAGCGGTTAAGGCTCTGGGTTACTGATCAGAAGGTCGGGGGTTCAAGCCCCAGCACCGCCAAGATGCCACTGTTGGGCCCTTGAGCAAGGCCCTTGACCCTCTCTGCTCCAGGGGCGCCGTATCATGGCTGACCCTGCACTCTGACCCCAGCCTAGCTGGGATATGTGAAAAAAAGAAGAATTTCACTGTATATGTGCAAATGTATAATGTGTGATAAATAAAGAAAATTATAATTATTAATTATAAATTATTATTATAAATACTTTTTATACTCGTTTTGAGGGAAATAATACCGCCCACGCGGAGAGAGCTCTCACGGCCGAAGCTACAGAGGTTAGTTCACTCTCCATCTCTGTAGCGGATGTAACCCGATCCTTCCGACAGGTGAATATCCGCAAAGCCGCGGGTCCAGATGGCATTCCGGGCCGTGTCATCAGAGCGTGCGCGAACAAACTGGCTAATGTTTTTACAGACATTTTCAACCTTTCCCTCTCTTTGTCTGTAGTCCCCACATGCTTCAAAACATCCACCATTGTGCCTGTTCCAAAGCAATCCAAAATCACTTGCTTAAATGACTGGCATCCTGTTGCTCTGACCCCCATCATCAGCAAATGCTTTGAAAGACTAATCAGAGATTACATCTGCTCTGTGCTGCCTCTCTCACTAGACCCATTGCAGTTTGCTTACCGCAACAACCGCTCCACTGATGATGCCATTGCATCTACATTACACACTGCTCTCTCCCACCTGGAAAAAAAGAACACTTATGTGAGAATGCTGTTTGTAGACTACAGCTCAGCATTCAACACCATAGTGCTCTCCAAGCTTGATGAGAAACTCCAGGCTCTGGGCTTAAACAGCTTGCTGTGCAGCTGGATCCTGGACTTCCTGTCAAGCAGACGCCAGGTGGTTAGAATAGGCAGCAACATCTCCTCATCACTGACCCTCAACACTGGAGCCCCACAGGGCTGTGTTCTCAGCCCACTCTTGTATTCCTCGTACACACATGACTGTGTGGCAACACATAGCTCCAATGCCATCATTAAGTTTGCTGATGACACGATGGTGGTAGGTCTGATCACTGACAATGATGAAACAGCCTACAGAGAGGAGGTGCACACTCTGACACACTGGTGTCAGGAGCACAACCTCTCCCTCAACGTCAGTAAGACAAAGGAGCTTGTGGTGGACTTCAGAAGAAAAGACAGAGAACACAGTCCCATCACCATCAATGGAGCACCAGTGGAGAGAGTCAGCAGCTTCAAGTTCCTGGGTGTCCACATCACTGAGGAACTCACATGGTTCATCCACACTGAAGTCGTTGTGAAGAAGGCTCATCAGCACCTCTTCTTCCTGAGATGGCTGAAGAAGTTTGGAATGAACCGCCACATCCTCACACGGTTCTACACCTGCACTGTAGAGAGCACCCTGACTGGCTGCATCTCCACCTGGTACGGCAATAGCACTACCCACAACCGCAAAGCAGTGCAAAGGGTGGTGTGAACTGCCAGACACTTCATCGGAGGTGAGCTTCCCTCCCTCCAGGACATATATACCAGGCAGTGTGTGAAAAAAGCTCGGAGGATCATCAGAGAGCCATGGGTTGTTCTCACTGCTACCATCAGGATCATCAGGACCCGCACCAGCCGACTTCATGATAGCTTCTTCCCCCAAGCAATCAGACTTTTGAACTCTTGATCTCCCACGATCAAAATACATCAGCACTGCACTTTATTACTCTTATTCTTATATTTCACACCGGACTGTCATAAATTATATTATTATATTATATTCTCTCTTAACAACTTACTATCAACCGACAGCCTGAATGTCAATACAGTACAATACAACCTACTGTACATTCTATATATACTATATATACTTTTTTATTGAATAATGTGTATCTATATTGTGTGTATTGTATACTGTACAGTGTATGTTATTATTTGTATATTGTGTTGTAATTATGTGTATATTAGACTTTAAATTGTGTTGTGTTAATCTGATGTTTATTGTAAATTGGTATATGGCTCATCACTGTCACGACTGCTATGTTGCTCAGAACTGCACCCAAGAATTTCACACACCATTGCACTAGTGTATATGGTTGTGTGACAATAAAAGTGATTGGATTTGATTTGATAAGTGTATTTTTCCACTTGGTTATACTTCTGCTAGTGCAGTAAAGACAAAATATACTTATATTCAAGATCTATTCTCTAAAAGCAAGTCTAAATATCTTATATGCTGCTTCTCAGGTGAATGCCTGTACGTGACCTCTTGTACTGTGAACAACATGGGACTGAGCCATTTATCCCAATTTCTAGCATCCTCGTGCACAAACTTACGAATCATGTTCTTAAGGGTTTTATTAAATCGCTCCATCAGGCCATCTGTTTGTGGATGGTAAACGCTGGTGCGAATTGACTTAATGCCCAATAATTCGTAAAGCTCGCGTAGTGTCCGTGATATAAAGTTTGTGCCCTGATCGGTGAGGATTTCTTTTGGAATCCCCAACCAGGAGATTATTTTGAAGAGTGCCTCCGCAACACTACGTGCTGAGATGCTGTGTAGAGGCACTGCTTCCGGATATCGCGTTGCATATTCCACTAGGACAAACACAAAGCGATGTCCGCATGCTGACCGCTCTAATGACCCGATGAGGTCCATGCCAATTCTCTCGAAGGGGACCTCGATCTGTAGAAGGGGGCGCAATGGCACTTTTGGGGTGGCCGGTGGATTCACCAGCTGACATTCACGGCATGCTGCACACCACCTGCGAACATCGCCGCCAATGCCTGGCCAAAAAAAACGGGCTATTAGTCGGTTCAGTGTTTTCCTTTCCTCTAAGTGACCTGCCATCGGATTATAATGAGCTGCCTGGAACACCATTTCCCGGTGGCTCCGCTGTATTAAGAGCTGAGTTGTTTCTTCCTTTGTTTGAGCGCCCTGCGTCACTCCATACAACCGCTCGTTTATATGAAAGTGCGAAACCCGGCCGGAGCTGTTGACCATCGATCACTCTCACTTGGTCGAAGGCATGCTTGAGGGTTTCGTCTCGCGACTGCTCCAAAGGGAAATCCCCTTTGGGAAATCCCCTGAGGATGGGAGGGGCTGCAGCCTCTCCCCCCCACGTATCCTGATGTGGAGCTGACGAAGACGAACCCGGCTCCGCCTCCCATGCCAGAGCATCACACACTTCACATCTCGTCGCTTTTGTGCAGGACCCATTTAAAGCTCTATCAAGCAAACACCGGGGGTGCGGCTGGGGCTCTCTCCTGGCTGAGGAGGGTCCGAATCGCATGCCAGTCCTCTGCTTGAGCTTGAAGCCAAGGATCATGCAGAACCGGCGATCTTGGTCTTGGCGAAGCTCAAGCAGGGAATGTTGGTGGGACTGGTGTAGGATGGCGAGGGACTGGAGGATCTCTGCCAACTGCGAAGACCCAATGGGGCATACTTCCTCCAACTTCAAACCCGGGTTTCGGCACCAGTGTGAAAGACTCCACAACACTAGGGAAGGAGGACACAGGGAAGCGGGTTTTCCAGACTCAGGTAAAGCTTTTAATCGCCACCTCAATGCTTTACAACTTTCACAGACTCAACAGTTCAGAGGCACGTAGACAGTCAAACTCATTTAGCTTCACAACATAAACTCATTTAGCTTCACAACATAAACTCATCAGCTTCACAACATAAATTCATTAGCTTCACAAGCATCGTAGGCTTCCTTTTACCAGACTCTCTCTGCTGGTGGCGTGGCCGTTTATATGCCGCTCTCCCCATGCTCACTGGAATTAGAGACAGATGTTAGATATAATCTAGCTCAGGTTTAAGTGCCCTTACCGCTTTTCCTCTCTCCGGACGGATGCTCGACCACGCCCCCGCTGCCACATTCTTCCTCTTCTCAGTCAGGCACGAACTGCAGTGCATCATTAGAGTTTAATGTGATCTCATGTTACGTTAAATGACATCAAACGACTATTCGACAACGAAAAAGCTATGGACATGAACAATACCTCAATTATGCAGCTTGTTGAGGAGAGGTGTGCTATTATTTTTCATAGCAATCAGACTTATTATTTTTGCCTGGTAGATGATAATAAAGCAAGAAGCCACGAAAGGCCGTAAAGTGTTCCTAGAACTCCTATAACGGTGGTTAAATCGCTGTTACGCATGGACTTGAGGGGCTTATTGTGGGTATACATGAGTTAATACAAGTTTTATATGGGCAAGAACCTATCACATTTTCTCTAGGAAATGTAAACATCTAGTTCAGTACAGGATTAGTAAATTTTTTTGTTTTATTTCTATTTCATTTTCAATTTTTCATTCAATTTAGCAACATTTTAGCAAAATGACATTACGTGGTTCATTACAAGTATCGCAGAAATGTCCACTGAGGGGCTTTAAAACAGATAAAGTTTTCAAGGTTAATGCTGTATCGAGATTTAAATCAACAAAACCAACCTCCCTATCCTCAACCTTAAACGTAATCAATAGTGTCATTAAAAGCAAATGTGAGATGAAAAACAGATAAGGTTTTTAAGTTTAATGCTCTATCGAGTTTTTAATAAACACAACATACCTCCCAACCCTAAACCTTACACCTAAACCTAACCAATAGTGTCATAAAAAGCAAATGTAAGATGAAAAACAGCTGAGGTTTTTAAGGTTAAAGCTCTATCAAGTTTTCAGTGAACAAACCCGACATCCCTACCCTAAACCCTACACCTAAACCTAACAGATAGTGTCATAAAATCAAATGTGTGGTAAAAAAAAATTCAATTGCTGAAGCAACCAGCCATTTTTTTGGGCATTTATGACACTTTCGGCTCATGTGTCGAATTACTTGCTCTGCGAGACTCGTATAATGGTCCTTTGCATTGTAAGTGCAACGCTCTATCAGTTGAGCTACAGCACAACCTAATCACACTGGAAAAAGCTTGTAAATGTAGTTGGTTATTCAGCGCAATCGTTAAAATGTATCGCCTTATAAGTCATGCACTATGGTAAACGTGTTTTGATGTCATAAGAAAGCATTGTGTAAGGAACAAAGAAAAAGTAAATTTTTAGAACTGATAATCTGCCATTTTGCTCGTGATTTGTGTGAAAGAGAAATAAAAGTCATTGTTGCTGTTTAGCCAGAGGGGAACTGGCCTCCACAGTGAGCCTGGTTTCCCCAAGGTTATTTTTCTCCATTAACCAATATCTTACAGAGTTTTGTATTCCTTGCCACAGTCGCCTTAAGCTTGCTCACTGGGGGTCTAAATATTTTTTATTATATATTTTATAAGTATGTATTTTATTATATATCTCTAGTGTTCATTTCAGCAGGAAACTGCTGCACATAGAACAAGGCATGTAAAACTAATTTTGCACAAATTTAGTTACAATAACATGATTCTAAAAGGCCAGGTTGAATTTACTTTAGTTTTCAGTTTTGTTGCAGTCTTGTAAATTTTGCCAGAAGGGGGGCTTAAGCCCAAAGTATGCTTCGGTCAGTCACGGATGCTCATACAGGACGCATGATAAAAATCTCGTCATCAATAGCGTGCGCGAGCACTGAACGTGCACAGCCTGATTTTTCTAACCGCACGTCTTTGTATGTGCAGAATGAGCCTGGAGTTATTTGCACTAATTAGTGAGTCCGCAAATTGGCAGCACTTACATTTTGAGCCGTTGCTGTCACAAAGAAGTGCTAGAACAAGATGTGCTAGAACAAGATGTAATCGCCGATAAACATCAGGAGATGAAGGTAAAAACAACAACAGTGCATATGCAAGTCAAGAGCACATGTGTGAGGAGGTCTGGAGATACCTGCATTTGTATAACTTGAGTCTGAAGGAATATAAAGACATCTTTATGGGTCCAAACTCCTGAAGAGAAAGTCTGGTGTCTCATTGTAGTCGTAGCGCGTATGCGCCAACCACCTGTGTATGCGCTCAGTTGTATGGAGTACACTTTGACTGGCTCGCGTTCGACTGTACGCAGACGCTGAGAATTTGAATCAAAATTGAATTATACCCAGGTCTTTACTGTTTAAGACTTTGAAAACCCCAGGTGTAACCTTATGTAGTTAGGTTGATTCAGATATGTTAAATAAAATGTTTGACCTGAATCAAACCAGTTAATTTCGATGTTACCAACATTTTATACAGAGTAGATTTTTGAGTCTTGAAAATGTTTTTAGTTAAGTTCTATTTTTTTAATTGTTTTTATTTCTGTTGACAAAGTTTTTTTTCCTTTAATTCCTTTAGTTTACTTAGTTTTCATTAATAACACCGGTTCATTAAATGCTGTCAGAGGGGAGAGAAAAGAGCATCAGCATTATTCATGCCTTATATGCCCAATATATATTAATAACCTAAGAAATTAAGAAAAGAAAAACAATAATAAATGCAATTTCAAATACATTTTTGGATCTTCATGTTAATTATTTAATAGTCATGTTAGTCTATTACATAAGTTTTGTATATTACTGCCATTCAACATTCATTATATCATCTGCAAATAATAGAAAGATAATAGCAAAATGTTAACAAAATGTCTGAGCAGAAAGAAAATAAAAGATTCTGCAGTCCAAGACGCCCCCAATGATCAACACAAAAGGCTTTAGAAACACAGCAGAAAGGTCAAGTGATGCTCCTACAAAGAGCTGTGGGTCACATTGATCAGACAAACATTATCCTCCATTGGTGTTTCTTCATTAAAAAGACACAAGGACATTTGGATACGGGCCCAGCTAAATCAACCTTTACCTGTTATCAGCCAAGTGTACAGGACCCTAGCCGTGGGGCAACCTCGTCACTCACCTGGACCGTTGTCTTTGGACAGGACACTTGCCTATCTGAAACAGCAAAGCACCCCCATACTCAGCTTATTAAAGGCAGGTTTGTTCTTCCTGACAGAGCTCAATTGTAGATAACTGTCTCTTTCAGATAACTGAGGGCTTGTGTGATCCTCCATCCATTGAAGTTGAAGGAATGATGGATTCTTTTCGCATGTGGATGGAGGGAGTTCCACTTCACATAACAGAAAACAATAAGCAGTGAAAGACCCTTTTTTTCTGAGGGTTTAATCAAACTGCAGTATTCATCATTTGTCCTCCCAGATTTTCAATACATTTAGGATGTTGTTACTGTTTAAAAGCTTTTTAATGTGTTTACACAGTTTTAATAGGCATATAGTCTATTATATCGGTGAATACATTTAAATGTGTACCGTATGTATAACATGGATTCATTATCTATATATACAGTATATATATATATATATATATATATATATATATATATATATATATATATATATATATATATCACACACTCCGATCATCCACAACATTAAAAACACCTGCCTAATATTGTGTAGGTTCCCCTCGTGTCTCCAAAACAGCACCAACCCGCCTCTCAGAATAGCATTCTAAGATGCTATTCTTCTCACCACAATTGAACAGAGTGGTTATCTGAGTTACTGTAGACTTTGTCAGTTTGAACCAGTCTGGCTATTCTCTGTTGAACTCTCTCATCAACAAGGCATTTTTGTTTGCAGAACAGTCACTCACTGGATGTTTTTTTTTGTTTTTGGCACCATTTGGATTAAATTCTAGAGACTGTTGTGTGTGAAAATCCCAGGAGATCAGAAGTTACAGAAATACTCAAACCAGCCCATCTGGCACCAACAATCATCCATGCGATTATCTAATCAGCCAATTGTGTGGCAGCAGTGCAGTGCGTAAAATCACGGGTCAGGAGCTTCAGTTAATGTTCACATCAACCATCAGAATGGGGGAAAAAATCCTGAATGACAAATGTACTTAAGAAGGTGAGTTACTTCTTCATATTGAATAATTGTAAAATGTTTAAAAATATTTAACCAAATATATCATCAAGGTTACAACAAGTGGTTATTATAAAGTACTTCACATTAATAATGTTCTGTAAAGTATCCTAAAAATATTCATAATGTGAAAGCAACTAAATTAACTGGTTTATTTTAAATAAAAATATTTAATATGACTACATCAACCTGAACTTGTTAGATTAAACACACAAAAAAGTGGGTTACATCAAGTAGAAATATGTAACCACATGATATAGTGTACCAAAGAAATTACAAAACAAGATTGATCTCCACCTACCTGGGTCTTTTTCGAGATCCACAGACTGCTCATCCTCATCTGTGATGATAGTCGTTATTATACATGTGTAGTGTGTGTAGTTAATCAATACAGTAAGAGGCTAACTGAGAATGACTGAGATTATTAAAGAGCACCTATTATGGTTTTTCAAATATTACCTTTCATGTAGTGTGTTATATAGCTGTTTGTGAATGTAAAAAAGTCTGCAAAGTTTAAAAAATCAAAAGTGCAGGACAAATGGATTTATTGACTCCCAAAAGAAAGAACCGATTCTGAACACCTGAAACAAGTCGTTAGTAATTCCAGACTTCCTGTACTAACCTACAATTTGGTAACAAAAAACCTGCCTCTGGTCTTCATTGGCTGCTCGCGAACAGCTTTGACCCGCCCTCAAACACTACACTAAGCGGTAGACCAATCACAGCCGACTGGGACATCTGACCAATCAGAGCAGTGTAGGCTCTCTGAAAGGAGGAGTTTAGAATGAATCCTTTAGAACGGATCATTGAACGAGTCGTTTTTGACACTGGGAAAAAAATGTTAATGCAGCAATTTAAATTATGAGCAAAATAAAGTGTTTTTTTGACCTTGGATGCATGTAAATCTATTGTATGAGACCTTTAAAACAAAATTAGGCACGTTTAAAAACCATCATGTGCTCTTTAACATCATACAAAGTCCAGTAAACATAAAAAGCTAAATCAATATTTGGTTTGGCCACCTTTGCCTTTAAAACAGCCCTAATTCTCCTAGGTACTGGACACAGTTTTTCTTGGTTGTTGGCAGATAGGATGTTCCAGGCGTCTTGGAGAATTCACCACAGTTCTTCTATCTGTTTAGGCTGTCTCAATTGCTTCTGTCTCTTCATGTAATCCCAGACTGACTCGATGTTCAGTGGGGGGCTTGTGGGGGCAATGCCATCTCTTGCAGAGCGCCCTGTTCTTCTGTTCTAATCTTTCCTATTTACAAAAGTAATATTTGGGAGTCTAACATTTATATTTCCTATTGACACACTAAAGCTGAAGATATAAATAACCATCTTAAGACAAATGTTTTTGTGAAATATCTTATGCGCCTAAAACTTTTGCACAGTACTATATATATATATATATATATATATATGTATATAATTATAATTTTAAATCAAAATTCATTCATTGTTTTTTTTAAGAAATAATAGTAAAAATAATAACACGTTTTATAAAAACAAACTACTTTAGCCAACATTTCATAGTAGAGGTATATTCAAGTACTTGTTTTGTGTGAATTACATTTTTCATATATTTTTGAATAAATTCATTGATTCAGACAAAATAAATAAATAAATAAATAAATAAAATAGCATCACGTCATTGACCCAAATATATTTTGATTTTACTATAAAAATTACATTAGAATAAGGGTTGTTTAAACATCTATTGAAGTCCTAATGCAAGGTTTCTTTGACAATTTGTGACGATTGTGAATTAAAGTGGGATGGCCACATTCTGTTACAATTCACAAACTATTTGGTGACTTTTTGGGAGACTTAATTTCAGTACATTATCTAATAAGTTTTATTCTTCTAACTACATGAAGGAGAAACAACTGGGTGTTTGGAATGCTGGAGATCAAGGGTTGCAGATGTTTGCCAGTTTTCATACCTATTATCAGAAGGCATCTGAGAAGAGGATCCACCATTTACAGTGACTGTTGGAGAGCACATGTTCAGGCTCTTCCTAGACGTGGTTACAGGCATTTTACGGTCAACCATTCAGAAAACTTTGTTGATCCAAATACTGATTGCCATACACAGCACAGTAGCAATCAGCTACTGAAGGAGCGTTTAAAATGTATTCAGTATCATTGGTTAGGAAAATGAAACAAACAAGGAGTGATTGCTCAGCACTTTCGTGACATAATAAAGGAATTCAAAATACATTCATTTGAAATACGGAGAACATATCAACTAATGACATTGTTGTCTAGTTTTTTTTTAAGTAGTATGTCATGTGGAACAGAATTTTGAAATGTAGTTTGTAACTATATCCACTAATGTAATTCTGGAATGTCCATTATTTTGATAATTTCACGATCTACAACATATACATCAGTGTGTGTGTATACAGTGTTTAACTGAATGAGACAATTACTTTCATAGATCTGCGTATTTCAGGTGAAGAATATATTCATCTAAATGTTTCATGATTTTGTGGATGAGATTAAATGCAATTACTTGCAACCAAAGATGTCACTTTATTACAAATTTACAGGCTTTGTAAAAAGACAGTTTTTATAAATTTTCAATGTAAGTACACAGTACTTTCTTGGTACTAACACATGCTCCACACTTTATTTTAAGTGGGCTTTTTGGTGTTTTTTCAATGTAAGTACACAGTACTTCCTTGGTACTATCACAGGCCTCATACTTTAAGTGGGCATTTTTGGTGATTTTTCAGTGTAAGTACACAGTACTTCCTTGGTACTAACACAGGCTCCACACTTTATTTTAAGTAGACCGTTTTTGCATATCATCTGTTACAGCAATTGACGTGAACAACAAAATAAAATTAAAGTTGGTGAAAGCCGTGATGTGCCAACTGAGATGACTGAAGATCTATATTGCCGCATTCTGTAACAAGCTTTTTTCCCGAGGTAAGTGGGATTATGAAGTATTTAAGCAATCAAAACATGTTATTGGTCCAATCTGCAACCATTTCTATAACTGAAAATGCTTCCGTATCTTGACTCTTGAATGGTTTGAGTAATAAGTACCCTTAAATTCATACTGTATGTAAGCATATTGTGGTACACTACTTAAGAACTGCAGTCTCTGAGGGCGTATTGTCCCATTATATGTTGGTGCACATGTAAATACATATAATTCTCAGACATAATATATTACAGAATCTGCTGAGTAGTTACAATTGTAGTTACAGTACTGTAATTATTGAGTGTACTTACAAGAGCAAATTTTCAAACGTAAGTACAACACTGTAACTACAGTTTGATTGTGCGAGTACTTTAAATGTAAGTACAATGTAAGAACATGTATGTACAGAGTAAGTACATTGTATCAAGTGCTTAGTTTGTGATGTAAGTACATAGTTGTTAAAGACACCTAATATAAAGTAGGACCACTCCCAACGGCAGTCCATTAACAAGCCACCTGAAGAACAGCACCAGAACCATGTATGAAATTAGCATGCAGGTCCTGTTATGGGCTTTACAGAGAATGGCTTATTACTCACACACTAACAAACTATAAACTGAGATTTTGTTTAGGCTATTTCAAAAGAGAACATTAAAGGAATAGTTCAAGCAAAATGAACTTTCAGTCATTATTTACTCATGTCATTCCAAATATGTATGCTGTTATTTTTTTATTTTATTTTAAAGTCACCATAAAAGCACCATAAAAGTAGTCCAGTCAATTTATGCATTATAATCTGAAACCATATAATAGCTTTGTGTGAGGAACACACTGAAATTTAAGTTGTGCATTTGGAACTTGACACTCAACTTTTGTGGATGAACTATTCCTTTATTCAATGGTGAGACAAAAGCAGTTTGAACATAAATGAAAATTCATACAAAACTTTCATTATGAAACTGTACACAGTATTGTCTTCTTTAGATCTTCTTAAACCTGGATTACCCTACACAATTTTAACTATAATTTTAGCCCCAATCTGAAGTCAGCCCGAGTCTGCAGATTTTGGGCAAGTCGGAGTTGACAGATTTGACAGAAAATCATGTAGTACATGATGGGTTTGTTATCCTCAGACTGCGATTTCATCTAGTCGGTGGATATCAAACATGTTTGAGAGTTTTGAGCCAACTATCCTCAAATATAGAGGACAGTTTGTAATGTATGAAAATCGAGCATGCGGTGCCACAAAGCTCAAGAAATGAGATGCTGAACAAGCACTCTGTGCTTAACTTTTAACACCACTCACCTAAACTTGCATGGCTGTCTACAGAGGCCATAATGGCCATGTTTTCTCACTCAAGACCTTTTCCAAATAGGCTTGGCCTGTTTCGTTTGTGACTCAGAACAGAGTAGCAGCAACAACAACAGCTGCCGCTACATCCATGTTTGTTTACATCTGTCATGCGACTCCTAGAATGAGAAGGCCGAAGCCATCTACATAGTTGGTAAGGGTATGATACCTAGTATTTTTAGAATCTATTTAGATATTTAAAGTTATGTAGTGTAATCCAGCCTGAAGCTGATCAGTGAGATCACTCCCAAAGTTTCACCTTTATCACTCTTTTACTCCATCTATCTTATACAAACCCATTCACAAAAACTCAGTCTTGCAAGACATGCTACACACAAGGACACACTACGCTCACATCCTGGTTGGTCATGTGGTGACAATGTGTGCGCTGTGGTGGAAGTCTGCAAGAAGAGGAAGCGAGCTGTTGCCCCGAGCGACTCATCCTGGGGAGGAATGTTTATCGTGTCCAGTGTCTTTGATCTTGCCCAGTTAATCACTTCCTGCACACTGTACGTGAACTGCAGCACCACCACAGAGGGGAAGCAGGGGGAGGCCATTAGATGTGGTTACTCCTCCACTACCTTCTACAAGTCATTAGATAGAGGCTGTGATAAGGTGCACAGAACCCATGGTTTCAGGGTGTTGTGACTGATTCCTTGAACATCTCTGTGGACCGAGCAAGACAGCCTTTAATTGCTGTCTGGCTCTGATTGGCGTCTCCAGTGCTGGGAACTTCGCTGTATTGGGCGGACAGATGCAGAGCAGCCCTGAGCCACACTGTAACTGCTATATGCCAGTGGAGCGCTTCGGTTTTTGAGCACACATGGGAACAAAAGAACAAAGTGTGATAATGCGAAATAGTTGCAGGTTCATAGGCCCCTTTAAAGGCACTCCCTGCCAAAGAAACAAACTTAAACTAGCCCAAGCTGGTTTGCTAGTCTTAGCTGGTTTAGAATTTGGTCTTCAGCTGGTCCGGTTGCCCAGCCTGGCCAAGCTGGTGCTCAGCTGGTTTAGATGGTCAGTCAGGTGGTCTCCCAGCCTGGCCAAGCTGATAACCTCTAAAACCAGAGAACGGATCAGCCTGACCAGGGATGCGTTTCCCATACAACTATGTAACTCACTGCCTAACCACCAAAGTACAATGCATCGTTGGAGAAATTAACTAGCTAGTCACGACTGTCTCCCGACCCCGTAGTAACTGTGTTGCACATCCACATTGGTTCAACAATATATAACTGTCACTAATGGCACTAACTTCAGCGGATATCAAATTCTAATAGCTAATTTATACATACTCCAGAAAGCAGTGTAATGCGTGAAAGCTGCATGCACTATGTAAATGCAAGAGATACTTTGCGTTGAAAAAGACTTTGGGGTTCCCCCAATGCACTTGAGCACATACACACATGCACACTCTTCAAAAACATATACAATAAGAACTTCAGTTACCAGTATGCGTTAACATGGATACATTAGCCGTGTTCTCCGACAGAAGACGTCTGTGTTAAAGCACTTTCTCTTAACAGCCTTCTATCCCTTAAAAAGCTGCATTCACGTTTAAGTGACGTTTCAGAACACTACTTTCTGCAAAACTCTGGAATAAGCTGTTTTCTTAAATGCATATACTGTAAACGTGGTCAAAACCTTGACAGAATAAAATATAAGGAATGAATGATATAGAAGCCTCAGCAAAATCAAATGATGTCCACACAGCAAACTAACAAGGAACTACGCTTCTAACCACAGGTTTGAGAGCTGTAGTTCCAAACACACAACTTTGCAATGCTGTTTGTGAATGTTCGTTGGAACTACGGTTTCTGGAAACACAAAATCATTGAACTATGTTAGTAACGATGGAAATTGCGATCTTAGTTGGCTAATAATGCTTTTGGGAAACGCATCCCAGGCTAGAGGATCAGCTAAGACCAGTGATCCAGTTTATGGTGTTTTATTTTTAGGAGGGCTGATCCAAACTCTATAGTGAGCTGCCTTGCTGTGTAATGCCTACACAGCAGGGTCAGAAATTAGCTTTTCCATTAGGGGGCAATATTTGCCAGGGTCATTTTTTCTTTTGCTAGAACATTTTTTTCTAACCTTATAAAATGACTATCTTTTATGTCAAATACTTAAAACTGAATTCATCGTTTTAACTGAATGAAGTAATTAGTAATTACATATCGGCTGATATCTACACTGCATACTGTACATTGTGACTGAAACTCATTCAGGGATAACTTTTTTTTTTTTCTCATTCATGTATTTCCATATATTTTGGCTATTAAGTTAACATAAAACAAAAATAATGTAACAACTCAGAGGAGATGACAGCATTTCTCCAGTTTTGGAATAAGGAGCTTATTAACCAAAACTGTTATCAATTACTTCATGCAACTGAATAAAACAAGGCAAAAATAAATATTTCATACAGTGTTTAGTCAGAGATATGATTTACACAGTAAAGGTGGTTAAATTATTCATAAAGGTTTTTTTTTTTTTTTACATTAGGCTTATTTAACATTTACAGATATTTATTATTATTATTATTATTATTATTATTATTATTATTAAGTAAATTGTAGCATTTGGTTACATTTGTAGCATTGTTATTATATTTTATATATTTCTCATACCTGATTACATTACTAAATACTCTCTATATAGTAACATCCATCCCTTCTGTACTTTTGGCCTCTATTAGGTGAGGAGGCATTTTTAACATTTACATTTATTCATTTAGAAGGCACTTTTATCCAAAGCAACTTGCAAAATGAGGAAGGATACAACATATGCCATTCATCTTAAGGAGACAGTAACACAAAAAGTGCTGCATTGCAAACATTTCAATTGCATCAGAAAAGTACTAGCCAATACAGAGAATAGAGTGCAAATACATATATATATATATATATATATATATATATATATATATATATATATATATATATATATATATATATTAATTTGAGTGAGGCTTTTCAGACATACAGAAAGCAGAATAAGTAAGATGTGCCGATGAGCAGGGAAGTAGGCTATAACATCGGAAGCATTAGAGTTTCTCACAAGGACAGTTCATTTTGAATAAGAGAATTCTCATTAGAATGTTCATTGAATTTACAGCAGGAGCATGACACCGAACTGATGCAGAGCATTTTTGGTCAGTTTCGATAGTATTTTTGCTACAAGCCCAAGTTAATTTCCAACCCTGCTATACAGGCAGCTACATTTTAAGGCAGCATCCTATCCATCATGGAAACCTCACAAGTGAATAATTTGGAATGCTGTACATAGGCAACAACTGAACTGTTCTATTGTCACACAGTGAAGCAACTCAACTCACAGCTGACTCCAATGGAGTTTTCTGCTTGCATGTTGTTAAGGTAATGACACAATCCTCTAATTCAATGCTTCATTGTCTGAGAGCAAAAAATCATTTTGATTCAGACTGATTCGCAAATGAATCATTCAGACCGATTTGTGAACTATTTCGACCAAATAACTGAAAAGAACAGACTCAAAAGAAATATTTGCCAAAAATCGATCATCACTATAGCTGCAATCAAGTTTTACTTTACACAAGTTCTAATCAAGAGCAATATTTAGGTGATGAAATATTTTAGTGTAGAACATAAATATAAAAATATATATTTACTATAGAAATTTCCGTGAATTTCCCATGACTTTTAAGATTTGGTGAATTTCCATGACTTTTCCAAGCCTGGAAAACAGTTTTCCATGACTGTGTGAATCCTGCTTTTACCACAAAGGATCCATGTGATGCTACATTATAATTTGGGCAAAATGAGGTATCTTAGAAGGCTGCACAAGGCTGCTGTCTACCTTTTGGACATGTCGGGAACGCTCCTATTTGGGTTGCAAACTATCCCGTCTTAGCTGGGATGCCCCGTGTTTTGGCCAAAATGAACCTTATTCATCCTTATTCAAAATAAAACGTATTCATAGTAGTGCCATCTTTAATTTTTGACAGGAATAACAATGAGGCTGTGAGGGATAGACGTACTGTTGCTTTAATGGGTTGTACTATTGTTTAAAGTGTAAAGATCATACTGCTGACAAAACATGCATATATATATATATATATATATATATATATATATATATATATATATATATATATATATATATAAAACCATCCTTCCAAGATATTTCAGTCTGAAAAAAATAAAATAAAAGAAGAAAAAAAAACAAAAAAAAAAAACTCCAAAATACATGAGTTGTGGAAAATTAGATGTCTAGGAGCTTTATACAGCTTTATACAGCTTTATACAGTGGATAACCTTGAAGAGACTGTTAGTCTATCCCTCACACCAGTGGTCAATTTGTCTTTTTTTTTTTAGGGGGATGGTGTAGTCAAAGTTTTTTTTTTTTTTTACGGGTGTCTATTACTGATGGGTCATTGACAAATTACACCCAAAATTAAAATGAGAAACCTTTTAAAAATCTAGTTTAAAACACTTATATTATATTCTCAGAAATGTAATCTTTGTCGAGTTTGGTTTCATACATTTTTTAAAAACCTTTATAGAATTTTCTAAAAAAAACAAAAAACAAATCAAACTTTAAAATTGTCATGTGGTGTAACCATTAAGTAAAAATTATTATAATACTTTCTTTGCACCTTGAATACATGAGAGTATAAACAACTTATTCATTAATTTCCAAACAAACTTTTCAAGGAATTTTTCTTTAATAAATATTATGAATTTTTGAGTCAAAAATATCAAGAATTTTTCTCAGGGTTACGCCACATGAACAAAATGTGCCTTTTCATAAACATGTCAAAATAAATATCAGATGTTTCTTAGACATCTTCCTTTCTACATCCGTTGACTGCTGGGCGTTCCAATTTCTCCCATTTTCATATTAATAGAAGTGGCCTGTCTATACTAAATAGTAACAGTACCAATGTTTATCTCAGCAAACTAAATACTGACAAAACACAATTTTACTGTGTTTTATAGTTTTTATGGTCAACATAAACAACAAAATGGCTACCTACATGTTGGTTAAACCTAAAGATTTTGATTGCATTTTTTAATGTATTTTTAATTTAATAGATCAGGACAAAAATTAGCGTCACTTCATTGACCCTTAGGACACATGGCCATAATATGCACCAGTTACCCTCTGTAATTGTATTTTATGATTAATTTTGTGAAAAGAATCCACATTATGATCATGAAAAAGTTTTTTTTTTCACTGTAGACATGATTATTTTCTACTCCAATCTTTGTAAAATTAAATATTAAAAATTTTACTTGCATGATTAGTTCTAATACATGACACAGTTGATCTTAAGGGGATGGTAAGGGGGGATGGTGGTTTTACAAGGGGGATGCTTTTTGGTATTTCTTGCAACAAGGGAGATGGCATCTCCTCACATCCCCCCTCAACTCAAGCCCTACCTCACACCCTCGATTTCATTGAAGTCAAAAATAAAATATGGCGCTAATGTGAATAAGGCCTGTGGTCACATATTAAAGCCGCAAAGTGCTCGAGAGGGACCTCCCCCCGGACGGCGTAAAGTTGGCAACCCTAGCACATTTGATGTCTTAAATGTGTCTTAGATGTCTTAGAAAATGTAGTCAGCTAGCTAGATTTTAGAAGAGAGCTAAAGCTACTTTATTATAGAACTTAGTAGAAGAACTGTAAAAATGACTGTTTACATGATCCAACAGGTTGAGATGTTCTGAAGGTAACCTCCACCAACTGTGTTTGGTTATAACCGTTGACTTGTTCTCTGAGACTTTTTAATAGGGCATCTGGAGCAATCTTAAAAGGCATACACTGCCATTGGGATTTAGCAGTTCAGGAAGCTTGCATGGGTATTGGTGGGGAAGTTCAGTGCACTACATACAACTCAAGCCCTCAGGTGAACCGGCTCCTCCCTATGCAAACCAAATTTCATGTACAAGATTCTCACAAGCTTTGAATTAAGGATAAACCTGGCTCCACACCTAGGAGAGGCACAAGCAAGGACAACCTGTTGGCTCACCCAAGAAAGGTTTAGTGATTCAGGGATGTATATTTTGTACTTCCTGGTCCAGAACTACAATCAAGACCATGATTCTTATGTCACTGCATGAAGCACGGTTGCGCTTTTGATTTCTGGCCAGGAATCAGTCTGTCAGTGGTGCATTGACGGCAAGGCAGTTGGCAAAGTGTGTCGGCGCTCTTGTACTCCTCTAAAGTGAGTGGGTGTAGCTGTTGAGTGTTACAGAAAACCTTTTGTTTCTCAGTGAGTGACAAGATCTACATGGAGGGGATTAACAGAATGTCCCTCAATCCATTAGTTACCATGGGTCATGCACTATTTTTTCCCAAATGCACTTTCTGGGTGTTCTAGCATGAACCACGTGGCCATTTTTAAACATCTGGAGTGTCTTGCCTTAAAGGAATAGCTAACCCAAAAAATAAAAAGCTTGCGCATTACATTTTAACATTTTACATGCTTATTCAAGTGTGATAAAGTAGCACAATAGCTCAACTGATAGAGCGTTGCACTTGCAACGCGAAGGATCAATATACGAGTCCAGAAGAGCATGCGAGTCGACACGTGAGCCAAAAGTGTCATTGAAGCACCACAGAATGATGTGGCTGTTTCAGATATAGATTTTTTCATCTCACATTTGCTTTTATGACACTATAGACCTTATTCACAGCAGCGCCATCTTTGATTTTTGACAGGAAAGACAACGAGGCTCAAAGATGGCGCTGCTTTAAATAAGGTCTATCGGTTAGGTTTAGGTTTAAGGTTTAGGGTAGGGAGGTAGGTTTTGTTGATTTAAAACTTGATAGAGCATTAACCTTAAAAAAAACTCATATGTTTTTCTATCACATTTGCTTTTTATGACACTATCGGTTAGATTTATGTTGAAGGTATAGGGTAGGGAGGTAGATTTTGTTGATTTAAAACTCAATACCGCATTAACCGTAAAAGCCTCACCTGTTTTTCAACTGACATTTGATTTTTGGCTAGGTTTAGGTTTATGGTTTAGGGTAGGGAGGTAGGTTTTTTTTTATTTAAAACTTGATACCGCATTAACCTTAAAAACCTTCACTTTGCAAAAATGTCGCAACAGTCATGTCATTTTCATGAGATCGGATGGGCTTTGCATGAGGAACAGACCGAATTGTATGTCATTTTTTACTTATAAACATTTTCTCCAGCGTAGCTTTCAAATCTCGTTAAATTTAAAACTGGCGCCTCATGCAAAAGTCAGTGTCATTGACACCAAACTGCATTGGTTCTCAAGTGTCACAAGGCCAATTGCAACAAGGCAAGCTTGAGTAATGTGTGAGATTTGAGAGCTCTGGCAGTAGGGAAGATTATACAGTAAAAAAAACTACAGCTTATATTTTGTTTTGTTCCTCACACAAAGCTATCTCATGGCTTTAGACACTTTGAACTTACATATGGATTGCTTTTATGATACTTATATAATGCTTTGTTATATTTTTGGAAGTATGAATCCACATTTCCACCTTTCTTGCATGGAAAACCGAAGATTGGAAATCATGCTTATATCCTGTTGTGTTTCAAGGAAGAAACAATTATAAAAAGTGAATTTGTCGTGAACCATTTTTGTAAATAAAAATTACAAGTAGGCCTGCAAAAATCAATGCCCACAGAATTGTGCTGAATTCAAAATGTCATTAAAAAAAATTGCGCATGCAGCATTGCTTATAAATGGAATATTTTGCCTAATTTAATAATGATTTAATCTAGTGATTTGTTCAACACATTTTACCAAGTTTCAATCCATTCATCAGAATTCTGCAGATATTTTCTTTCAATCAGTGCAGAAAAGGTTATGTGTTCAAATACAATAGAATTTAAAAATGCCTTACTTTTCAGACAGGGAGTCTTGTGTCTTCTATGCAACTATGAAACGCTGTTTAAGGTTTCAACGATAGTACACAAACAATTCTAGTAAATAGTAGCAACTATGCAAGTTGTGCAGGCTCAAAACCGCAGCGGAGCACAAACAGTATTATTTTGGTACAACGTGTCATGGTGAAAAGGCCAGTAACTATCACATATCTCGCTCAGCAATGCCCTCCAGCCTGTTTCATCACTGTCAAACTGTGCGGCTGGCACACTTTCACAGCCTGGCTCTGTTCCAACAAGTGTTTAGGATCTACAGTCTCAGGAACCCGACCAGCCCAGTTTCTATTGACTCACAAATATGGGAGTAAACTTTCCTGTGTGGTTCCACTCTTTTTGTAAATATCATTTTACAATAGTTTTGCAATATATAAAATCTGTGACTAAAAGTGTAAATAAGTGCCTCCTATGAGAGTGTAATTAATTTCAACGGAGAAGCTACTTGGGGAGTAACAAATGCCTTAACACTACACCTAATACAACCACTCCTACATTCTTTATGTGCTAACACCACCCACATGTTTACAAACATGAGAACAGGAGACATTATTTTAGCATGAGAAAACAGTGGGATGGATCTATCATGAGTTAAACACAGAATCTATTACATTAAATACTGAAGCACCCACCAGGGCTTTCACAAATTCCCTCCAAAAATTATAATAAGGGAACTATACACTAAAAAAGAACTGTATAATAATAATAATAATAAAATAAAAATAAAGTATATACTCTCATTTTAATCTTTAATTTATTACTTAGATATTAGAGCCAACATGAATCCGTGTTTACAACCCATTTTACCTCTGCAATGTGATGTATTTTTGAGTGAAACAAAGTACTTTATTTACCCATCTGGAAATGATAGCATTGTGGAAAGCTGTGTCTATCTGAAAAAGTGGAAATTGTTATTTCTTTTGAATAATGTGCACCGGTGAAGTAAATGGGGTCAATTTCGATTTCATGTTGACTTTAAATATTACACTTCAAAACTACCTTTTTACATTTTCTGAAGGAAATGTGAGTGGTGTTTGCTCATGTCAAACTCGCTGCCATGATACTATTGCCTTGATGCTTTGCAGTTGCTAAAGTGTTGTGAGTGGTTTTAATTAATTAATTAATTAACTAGGGTTTTAACTAGGGCTGTCAATCAATGAGTTAATTTTATGAAAATGAAAACCAGCAAGACACTCCAAAAGCATCCGTCTGACTTATATGTACATACACTCAATTAGCACTTCATCAGGAACACAAAGGTCCTAATAAAGTGCTAAACATGGTCTTCTGCTGTTGTAGCCCATCCGCCTCAAGTTTCGACATGTTGTGCATTCTGAGATACTATTCTGTTCACTACAATTGTACAGAGTGGTTATCTGAGTTACCGTAGCCTTTCTGTCAGCTCGAACCAGTCTGGCCATTCTCCATTGACCTCTCTCATCAACAAGGGATTTCTCTCTGTATAACTGCCAATCACTGGATGTTTTTTTATTTTTGCCACCATTCTGAGTAAACTCTAGAGACTGTTGTGCATGAAAATCCCAGGAGATCAGGAGTTACAGAAATACACAAACCAGCCCATCTGGCACCAACAAGCATGCCATGGTCGAAATCACTGAAATCACAATTTTTCCCCATTCTGATGGTTGATGTGTAGATTAATTGAAGCTCCTGACCCATATCTGCATGATTTTAAGCATTGCACTGCTGCCACACGATTGGCTGATTAGATAATCGCAAGAATAAGTAGGTGTACAGGTGTTCATATTTAAAGATCTCAGTGAGTGTAGACAACAATATAATTAATCAGTGCTTTACTTGTTTGCTACAATAATGCAATATATTTTAATCTGAATATTTACATTTATAAATATATTATGATGTATTATTTATATTAAATTATCTTTATTTCTGGGCCTTTCTCAGCTGTGTGTGATTAATTCGACTGATTAATGGAATTATGTCAAGTAATTAATTTGAATAAAAATTTTAAACAATTGACAGCCCTAGTTTTTACGCATTACTAGGCAATTTCGATGGATTTCTGGGGGGTTGCTAGAGTGTTGCTAGGGTGTTCTGTGTAGTTGGGTGGCTTACTGGCTCAAGACAGCCCACTTCCAAGTCTCTATGCTATTCTGGTCCCTAGATCTAGCACAGGTCCTTCCTTTAGTGTAAGTCTATGGGAATTTTAAATCCATTTTATTGTCCACCTTATTAAAAAGGAATTATAGCACACCTCTCCTCAACAAGTTCCAAGATTTGTTGCAAATATACATTAAATTACATAAAAAGTTACATGCCATATTTGAGTTGGAGTTTGTCCAAATCCATAACCCTAAGTATGAGCAATAGTAATAAAGATAGTGATGTTTATCTTCGAAAACACCACTAATTATTATCAAAGACATTGTTAACTGAAACCACAACAATGTTAGCACAACTAGCATCATTACAAGTAATAGCAACATTTGTAATGCTCTTATTATTATGCAAGTGATCACCCGATAATTGATCAGAGGTTTTTTACACCCTTCAACAAATGCTATTACAAAAGCAATAACCACGAAATACCAAGAGGAGTTGTTCTGGCACTGTGTGTACATGTCTGTTGTGCCGGCTTGCGTGACTGTGGTGTATGTGTGTAAAGGTTTCAGTCCTGCCTCAGGGTGCAGGCACACAGGGAGCAGCTCTTTACTTTTAATCCTTGAGTGTCTTAAAAAAAAAAAAAGTCATATAAAACAACAAACACTCCAGCTTTGACATGGGATGCCAACGCTGCCCTGAACAACCACAAGCGGAGGTGACTTAGTGTTGAGTCTGCAACCAAAGAACCAACGTACACAAACAAGGGCACCATTATTTAGGATAAGGAATGCTGTGCCAAGCAATGAGGTTTGGGGAAATGTTTAGGTGCAAAGGTCTAAATTCGGGGAAAACGATACGCTAAAGGTTTGTAATAAATGTAATGTTTAACATTACCATAAGTCACGAGTTGGAAAAACAATTAAGGCCTATGACTCTAGCAATGCAGCTGTTTAGGCACAAGTTAGAAATGAGTCAGGACAGACAGGACTTTTGGGAACGCCTCATAGAAACACTGACTTATCATTACACGCTGCTGAGTCATACTGTTAAAACACAGAATCCCAGCCCAAACAACCTCCAGATATGCAAAGTATCGGTACAGAAGCATTTCCTCCTGTACCTGCCTCAGTGCTGACACCGGCTCTGTTCTAAAACCTAGTGAGCTGGCTACAAAGGCAGCATTTTAAGGCATCATAGGCATGCTACATAAGAACGCATGTATCTTTCGTGGATAAGGAAATCCTGTAATGCATTGCAATGAGCTCAGT
Source organism: Myxocyprinus asiaticus (assembly GCF_019703515.2). Classification (NCBI taxonomy): domain Eukaryota; kingdom Metazoa; phylum Chordata; class Actinopteri; order Cypriniformes; family Catostomidae; genus Myxocyprinus; species Myxocyprinus asiaticus. The sequence goes on along the minus strand of NC_059375.1, from coordinate 11,297,466 downwards.
GAAATACAGTAAAATACATCCAAGATAGCATATGAATCAAGATAAAATCTGATTATAAATATAATTAATTAAAAACTGAAATGTGTTAATAAAAAAAAATCTATCTAATTAGAAATGGACTATTCTACACAATATGTGCGTGATGTATTTCAAGCTTTTAAGAGTTAGCTTAGCAACATGCTAATGCTAAGCTCTATTGAAACCAATTATAAGTTTAGTCTCCTGTGGGTTTCACATTAGGAGTGCTATCTGCATGGTGCACAGAGTTGCTGCCTATGTAGAGCTTTTTAAAATGGGTCACTTATGACGTTCCATTTTATTTAGGATTCTGCCTATGTTGACAAAAGAGAGCAAGGTAGCTCAATGTTTTGGAACAGAGCCACCATGAGGTATGGCACATAGGCTTATGTTGTTTGGTCTGACAGAGTTTAAAGTATATTAATATTAGAAAACAGACGTGCATGATATATCGGTGACGGTCAAGTATTTTTTTATTATATTTTTTTATTATCAGCATTGGACTGATTTGGTCTGAATTTTTCAAACAAAAAGTCTGTAATACTATGTTTACTACTTTTCTCACATAGGGTGTCCCTCACAAACGGATCATCAAATTTAGCATCCTTGGCACCAAAAATTTTGAAAACTCCTGGGTAACACTGACTTTGATTTGGTTGCTAAAAGTTTATCAAATATTATCACAATTTTAAGACAAAATTCTTCACATGCTTCACATGTAATTTTTCTTGAATTTAAGTTTTAAATTAGCCTTTTTTTTTTTTTTTTTTTTTTTTTAGCATCTCCGGACTGTTACAGTACACCACATTTTTGACCAGTGTTTCCAATCTTATTTGCCATAGGTACCCCCACAGCATCATCAGTAAGGCTCAAGTACCCCTTCATTGAAACCAAAGATGCATTCCAAAGGCTAAATATCATTTAATGTTTTGTTTTGCTTGGGCACATATTATGAGAGTTAAGTTTTTTTATTACAATTAAATGTTTCTTTTTTGTTGTTTTTGTTCAACAACTGACTGTAAAGAACAGAAAGGATATGAAAAGAGACATATATTGTATGGATCTCATCTTTGAATAACAAAGTCAAACCAAACTTTTACCCTCAAAATGCACTGAAAGGATCTCGGTGCATATGTACATGGGGGCTTTAAGATATTTTAAGACATGGGTGGCAATTTATCCCCTTCAAAGCTTTGGGGAGACCAAATTCTATATAGAATATATACAGTATGTGTAGAATTGTGGGCAAAGATGTTGGTGAGATAAACTTCCTCATCGTCTTCCTCATTTTGTAACAGACACTCCCAGGTAAACAGCTGGTGCTGGTGCAAACGGACAATGTTTAGAGTGGATGTACATTGGTGCGGGAGAGCGATCTGAGACGAGAAGGGTGGGAAACATGAGGAACCTGCTGTGTTTCATCCCAGGTGGAAGGCTTTATGTGGGGATAAATACAGAGTGTCAGGGGGAGGGGGGCTCGATCCCTGCTGTGCCAATGAGACCCCCCTCACCTGGTTCACTCGTGTCTGAACAGGCACAACCTGAGCCCATTGTGATCAACGGCTCTGTTTCTCACCAGGGGCCAATCTGACAGGGCTGTATCCGCCACTGCTACTCTCAACAGGCTAACTGCCTCACACCCACAACACGAGGGATAAAGACTCCCATCTGCTGGCCTCGACTCGCTGCCAGATGGGCTGAAGACCCACTGCAGAGCTGAGGAACCAGGATCAGGCCCAGGAGGAAGTACGTTGAGCCAGAAAACAGGTTTTTCTCTCAATGAGTGCAAAGGAAGTAATCCAGAAACATTTAAAAATCCTCCAGAATTGCGTAACCTGTGAAATTTGGTGCAGTTTTTGACTTACAAAACAATGGGCTGCCTTTAGGGATACTTTCAAACTAGAGATTTTGGTGCAGACCTGAGTCCGTTTGACGTCAAAGTTCTTTTTTTTGGGGGGGGGGGGTGTGAAAGCAGTTTACTGAACTCAGGTGTGCCAGCTTATGAAGTACTGGTCCAAGCGGGTTTATGCTAGTTAGTGCTGGTTTGGTGCAGATTAGTTGGTAGACCAGCATAGCCATGTAGTTCACTAGCAAAAAAATAAAATAAAAATGATGATCAACCAGCATAGACTTTTGGATCAAGACCAAGAGAGGCTGCTGGTTAATCTAGATATAAAGCCTGATAGGAACACCAGCACATCATCATCTCACGCTGGGAACCAGCATTCAAAACACAATATGCTGGTGACTGGTCTCGCTGGTCTTTTTAGGCTACTTATAAAGTTTTTCTGGGGTACAGTTCATGTGAACTCCAGACTGGTTTGCATCTGTATGAAAGCAATGCATCCAAAATCACAAAATGAACCACTATTGATGATGCATAATTTACATCTTTGCATGCTCCTGACAAGTGTGAAAACAACCAAAAAGATACCCAATACAAACTACTTATTCTGATTAGGGATGGGAATTTAGAGTAATTTTTATGTCGTGTACTCTAACACATACAACAATTAGTAATCAATTAATTGAAACTTATAATTTAAGTTCAATCTTCAACTTTTGAACCTGTTTTTCTTGCCCACAACAGGCAAAGTAGCAAAGGAAAATCAAATTTCAATATTCGAGTAGTGTTTTAACTCAGTGGTTCTCAGCCCTGTTCCGTTTAAAGGAACGACGGTGAATCGTGAGGCGGACACCTCTTCTCAACTGTAAGCGCTATATTTACCAAGATAATTGTTCCTTGTGCTTAAATGGTGCTTGTTTAACAAAACTAAAGCAGATAGTTTTTGCGGCTGTTGTTATTATGTCATATATTCGGTTCACGAGACAATGCCAACATCCCTGCATGAAGTAGGTATGTCTGAAATCTATTCATACTACTCGCATGCATACCTAAAAGAACGTACTGTTTTTCCAGCAGATAAATGCGTCCTTCATCAAATACAGTACATACTGTGACAGTGCGTGGTTTTGGATGCAGCATATATCTCCCTTTTCTGACACACCCGATTCAGGTCTTGGAGTCTCCACTAAAGAGCTGGTGAGTTGAACCAGGTGTGTTTGATTAGGGAGATATACAAAATGTGTAGTGTTGGGGGGGGCTCCAGAACACTACTGTTTTAACTAGTCGAATATTTAAAGCTGAATGAGTACTCGATTAATCGATTACTTGTGCACATCCTTAATTCTGATACCTCTAAACCTCTTAATCAGTAAACACAGAATCAGTTTGTAATGATACAGTAATCCATACATAATGGTTTACAAAACTGCAATGAAATATTGAGCCAATCCTTCACACTCAAACCCCCGATCTAACCAGGTAAGCTTCTCTGGCAGCCGGTTCAGGTGTTGTGACATTCCAGGTGGACAGAGTCTAGCCATTGTGTTCCTCTACTCTGTGCACGTGACAAGAAGTGGTTGTTTGGAAAGCGAATGCATAAAAAGAAAAGAAAGCTTTTGTTTACTGGGCCTGGCCTCAGGTGCAGGTGACCTTTGACTCCTGCAGCTTGCAAATGGAACAAAAGAGCCTTGAGGTGGAAACATATTTCCCTTGAGCTATTTGGCTACCAGTGCAGCGAGAACTAGTCAAGAACTCATACAAACCAAGAAAACACCAATATGAGAAGTATGCCAGACAAAATAAACAGATAAAATTATCTGCAATTCTTTTTTTTTAAACATTGCTACTTAAATAGGCTACATTCAAACAGCAGCAGAATACGGTTGTCAGTCCTACTTGGAGCGGTAAACAGGTAAACAGCTAAGTCCACATTGTACAACCAAAGTGACTCCCTTAATGCTCCGGGTTCAATACAAGTTCAGCTTAATGGACAGCATTGTGGCATAATGTTGATTACCACAAACATTACATTTAACTCCTTTATTTTCATCTCTCGTTTATTAACAAAACCAAAAAAAAAAAAAAAAAAAAAAAAAGAAAAAAAATGTGGTTACTGTAAGGTACTTACATTTGAAGTAAATAGGACCAACCATAAACATTACAATTGAACTGTTCATTCGTGATGTCAATTTATAGGCGAACCCGGGTCCAACAGGATTTTCCTATGGGTTTTTATAATAGGATTTTTAAACTTATTAGTAAAATAAGGTCTGTGGCAAACATAACTTAAAGATAAGTGATGTTTTGTTCTTCAACATAAATTACACACTTCCATACCTTAAAGGTGCACTCAGTAACTTTTGTCTTTGTGTCATCTTGGACATCTAGCGGCTTGACTGTAGCATAATTTAAAATCAATAGTTTTAGATGCCACTGTAGAAATTTTTTATTCACAGTCAGCCATGATTACTTTAATCAATGAGAGAAATTGTCAAATAGCAGGACGGTTACTGAGACTAAGCGAGTAGTATTAGGCTGCCCTTACAAAAAATAATATATATATATATACATAATTTAGAAACAAACTTGCCGCAAATTTGCCACTTGTTATTTTCACATGCAAATGAGCTTTTGATTCGCCGCAAATGTTTGCCAAATGTTTGCAGCTCTTCACCAGTAGTGGTGAACCTCAGGCAAACCTTTGGCAGCAATGGACAATTTGCCGCAAGTTTGCAGCAAAGCTCATTTTGCATGTGAAAATTATCAGTAGCGAATTTGCGGCAAGTGTGCGGACCCTCTCCATGTTGAATAAAACAGCTTTTACTGATAAGATAAGATTACTGATATGACTGGAGTCTTCATTTTAATGTGAGTGGTCAATATTTCCTACATATATTGCAAAATTACAGTTCATGTCTTTAAGAGTTAAACTTTAATGAGGAGAAAATTACTGAGTGCACCTTTAAATGTGTATTTTGAAGCCAGCATGTTTTTTTTAATTTTTTTTATGCAATTCAATACAGCTTTAAAATTCACGTTTGAGGTATGACTGTGTATAATTTGTGTTGTCGAACAAAACGTCCATGCATCGTCAAGTAATGTTTACCACAGACCTTATTTTACTCATAAATTCAAGAACCCCATTATTAAAACCCATAGGAAAATCCAGAAGGAACCCATGGCGAATTCTCTTCCAGGTTTTTGGATTACAAACTAAACTGCTCTATGCTCACTCTTTTAAAAGTATAGCCAAAAGATGTAAACATTATATGTATTAACATGATTTTAGTGTGACAAAATCAGGGATTTACCAGTGTAACAGAATTTTCCAGATTACAGGGCTTACTGGTGCTACGTCACCATAACAACAAAGTTATAACATTGGAAATAACTTTTCAAAAATATAGTTAGTAAGCAATTTTATCACTCTAAAATCATGGTAACGTGTTGTGTGGCTATACCTTTGAAACATTTTTTTTCCTTTTTCATGTTTATTAACCGCCCCACTTCACTTCCATAGTAAGTGACTTACTGTAACCCCAATTTTTATTTTTATTTATTTTTTTATAATCAACAGGTCAAAATGTTTTTAATGATCAACATTATGCCACAAATGCTGTCAGTTAAGCTTAACTTGAATTAAACTCGGAACACTTTAAACTCCGACTAAATTTAGAAAATAAGTGCTACAGTGGACAACCAATATGACAGCACCTTTGAAGTTCACACATGCGTGAATTCACAGACACAGGGATATGAGCTGTGTTTTAGATCCAGTTGCTTTCACTTCGCTTTCTTCTCAGATTTTTGGCCTGGACATGAGTTAAAATAAAAGTAATCATCTTTGATATTTACTGCACTAATGTAGATATCATTATCACTATGGTAACAGATATTAATTCCAGTTTCTTGCTCATACAGACAATCTTTGATCTGCTCCTGTCAGCTGATGTATGTAGAGGGAAATTCAGAGTCACTCCTGTTAATAAATATGGTTATTAATCCCAAAAACAAGATGTGTGACTGTACTGTATTACACTTTTTATTTTTATTTTTTAATTAAGGGATTATTTATAATGTTCTGTACTGTATGTGAATTCCACAAATATGGCAGAAATATTAAATGTCATATCAAATTATTTTTTAAATGTAAATGAGTACAGTATCTGCAGCTGTATAGACTGCATGAGTCAGACTGACAAAGTATTTCCTGTGCAGAGGCAATTCTTTTTCGACAACTTTCCCAGAGGCGATGATGACAGGCCATCAACACCAGTGAATCTCTGTTTTGCGAACTGTTGATTGATAATTTATCTCGTTGGAGATTATTTTTTTTTTTTTCTCAAGATGTCTCATCTTTCAACCCAGTCACAGAAGCTAAAGACAGGATACTGTTCAGTGACATGCAAGTTTGGTTGAAAGAACAGGAACAATACTTGCTCTCATTGCCTGCTGACAATAGCACAAGTGACAAAGTGCGGGGAGAAGTTACACTGAATAATTACACTGAATAACTTTTTACTTTAGTAAATATTTTTATCATGCTTATTTAAAAAAAAAAAGAAAGAAGAAAAAAAAAAGGTTCTTCGTAAATCCATAGCAAATATTCCCTACTGTGCTAAATGTAGAAAGAAGTGTTTTTGTTTCTACAGTGGTTATGTAGTGTTGGTGGAAGACTGTCAGACAGATTCTGGATCAATACCGCCACCAAGCTGTCTGTCTTGGAAAAAAAATAAAAAATATGGGTAAATAGTATTTCTCTGCTCCTTGTCACTGTTTTGAGTGGGTGAGTTGTGGTTAGGCTGGTGAAATGACCTCACTGGAAGGGAAACACACAGAATGGGATGAGATTTTCCATTGCGCTGTGGGAGAATGCTCAGACCATGTCTTTACACTGCATGCTAATAAAAAGATGTTTTTTTTCTGAATTATAAAAAGAAACCTTTACAGGAAAAGGGAAGCGCTTGCAATCATTTTATATTTTGTGTCGTTACATCTCTTTGTGTCAAAAGCAAATTGTGGCCACATTTTATTAATAGACACAGCAGGAGAGTGAAACAGTATATCAGAGAGACAGAGAGAAACAGGATGGGAACATGGGAGACCCAGACTCGAACCATGAGCACCAAAATTTTGGAGCACTTCCACTGGCCACAAGGCCACAAACACACACACACACACACACACACACACACACACACACACACACACACACACACACACACACACACACACACACACACACACACACACACACACACACACACACATATACACAAATTTGTATTGTTGTCAGATCAGCCATAAACAAATAATCATAAAGACATTCTCAGAACCAAACAATGAACCACACAGGTTACAACCTAATAATTAAGGATACAATTGGGCAGGAAATAAAATCCATGTCGATGTTTATCAGGTATAGCTGTTATGCTGCCAGTAAACAGTGAGAGAGTTTAATAACCGTAAAGTATTTGCATGTTTGTGAGTGGTAGAGCCAAGCAATACTCAGTGACTGCATTCTGTCAAGAATTATTACAGAATATAATCACAATACATCAGCTAAACCACTTGAGAATGGAGTACAATTGATTAATTATGAATGAGTAAATTAATGTTACGACTAAGGATTATGGCACACCAAAGCAAGCACTATTACCTACATGAAGAATGCTGTTATGTTATGCCAGCACCCTTAGCAATTAACCAGACAGCATTAAAAACCACACCACGCTGCAGGCTAATGTAAAAGAGAGTCCCATTTGTTTATTAACATGCATGTGTTTTTAAAATGTACACGCACTCTTTCACCATTTCTGCTATAGCAACTGCATCATTAAGATGTGTACTGCTCCATTCAAGTCCTCCTCAGAAGTTTCAACTAACGAGCTTAGTCGTGATTACGTTGTGAGATGTGTTCAAGTGATTTTGGACAGAAAAAATTTATGCATTAGGCATTTTCATATTGCTTAAAATGAAGAACAAATGATGTATTACCCTTCTGAAAAAAAAAAACAAAAAACAGCTGAAACCAGCCATAGCTTGTTTGCTGGTCTTAGCTGGTCCCCAGCCAGGCTAAGCTGGTACTGAGCTAGTTGGCCAGCTAGTCTCCCAGCTTGAGATGCTTTTCCCAAAAGCATCGTTAGCCAACAATGGTCACAAGTTCCATCATTACCAACACAGTTCAATGATTTGGTGTTTCCCAAAACTATAGTTCCAACGAGCATTCGCAAACAGTATCGCAAAGTTGTGTGGTTGGAACTATAGTTCTCCACAAGTGTTCTGAACGTCATTAAAGGCTGATAAGAGAAAGCGCTTTAACACGCATGGTTTCTGTTGAAAAACACAGCTTCTGTGTCCATGTCAATTTTTGCTGCGTTCCAAATGGGATAAATCAGTCTCCAAAGGACACTTCAAAGGGAGAACAATTGTAATAGGTATGTTGTAAGATAGCTTCAAACAGAATTTTCAGTTAAAATGGCTTAAAAAGTCAGTTCCAAATGGCTGTTATTTTGGAGCCTCAAGTCTTACAGCCCTCCGCTGCTCTCACAGTGGATGGTGAAGACTTTGAAGGGAATAGGGCATAAGGAAGATCATTTTTGAATGGAATGCACCCATTTGAAGAGTGCGCATGTGCATATGTGCTCAAGTGCGTCGGGGGAACCCCGATGTCTGATGTAGAGGGAAACCTTACATGGTGCACACCGATTTCTTATCTTCAGCAGCTTACTCTCATTAAATGTCTTCTTGTGTTGTCGGATTTTCTGAATAAGCTGATTTTTGGTAATTATTAGCATATTGGTTTATATGGAAACATGCTCACTGATACTTTATGCATGAATTTAAGCTTTCTTGTGCTGCCACAGATAATGATTGGAAATTGCTTTCTTTGTTTTGTCGCACAAGCCTGTCACCTTATAAACAGGCAAAATAAGTAGTAGTTTTCTGTCAAGCTTTCTCACTATTCTACATCAAATGTACACAAAATGCATACAAAATAAATATATTTATATTTGCGTACTGGATCAGTTGCTGAGGTTTGACTGTACCTGCAGGAAGACATGCCAGAAGAGCATTGCAGTAGTCCAGTCTAGATATAACAAGAGCCTGGACAAGGAGTTGTGTAGCATGCTCAGATAGGAGGGGTCTAACATTCGTAATGTTATACAAAGAAAATCTGCATGATTGGGCTGTTCTTGCGATGTGGTCTGTGAAGTTGGTTAACTAACATATTCATATAGGCCTACTATAGTATTTTCATGGTGCTCCCAGGTAATAGTACATGCCCAAAAACAAGGTAATGCCATGGTACTATTTTGATGTGTATTTGAAGTGTTTTGATACTCTTTTCGTTGAAAGATGTCTTTACCGGCAGTAGTCATTCACAAGCTGCACAAGTGTGAACTCAGTAAACAGCTTCTTCATTACTGGCAAACGATAGGACGCATTTGCAGATTTCCATTGATTGATTTGAGGTTCCCATACATTGATTGTAGATAAATATCTACTGCAACCAGAGTTACCTTTGTTTTCCATATTATAAAGTATTCTGTTAATGTGTTGGCGAGTGAGCAACCGCGTGTGAGCTTCTGAGTTATTTAGATTGAATCGTGAATCGATTCAGATGGCTTTGCCATTATGTGTGACCAATTCATTGTAAAGAACCGACTCAAATGAGCGATTCATTTTTTTAATTAAACATTTTTAGTTCTGATTCAAAACTGGCAACAGTAAACACCGGGTTCATGGCATGATGTAACGATGTAGCTTTTATCAACGCTATGCCGCCACCTAATAAAAGATTTAGCTTTGCTACTGAAAAGCTACTTGATTTTAAAACTAGCGAAGCTACCACCTTGCTACTGAGAAATGTAGTTAAATGTGCACTCAGTAGCTTTTGTCTTTGTGTAATCTTGGACTTACACTGACACCTGGCGGCAGGGTCGTGCACAGACATTTTGACGGGCAGTGGCTCAAACTGAGAAACCCCTCAAGCAATGTCAATAATAATGCATACACATTTTTGATGCATTTGGACCCGCTCAAGTGTCAGTCGCCCTTCCCCCTGTGACTCCTGATCTGCTGCCCTGCAAAGCAAGAGATGCGACGCAACCAAGGAGCTCTGCGCAACAGCCGAAGATGGTCGTCTAGCGCATGTTTACATAAACAATAAAAAAAATAAGCAGAGTGTTTTACTATTCATCATGTATTAATTGCTCTGACGCTGTGGATAAAAAATTAATATCTGCAAATGAAATTAATTTCTCCAGAGGGGCACCTCAGCTCAGGAGGGCAAAGAGGCAGTGGCTTGGGCCACCGAGCCACCCCTCTGTACACGTCCCTGCCTAGCGGCTTGGATGCAGCATAATTCAAAATCGTTTCAGTTTAAAATAGTTTTCAGTTTCAGATGCCATTGTAGAAATTAAATATTCACAGTCAGCCATGATTACTTTAATTAATGACTGGAAGTGTCAAATAACAGGAAGGTTACTGAGATTAAGTAGTATTCGGCTGGTCATGTGATTGTAACATGGCAGCCCCCATGTGCGGACCCTCTCCATATAGAATAAAACAGCTTTTATAAGATTACTGATATGACTGAAGTCTTCATTTTAATGTGAGTGGTCATGATTTCCTACATATATTGCAAAATTACAGTTCATGTCTTTAGGACTTATTTAATGAGGAACAAATTATTCAGTGTACCTTTAAGCTAATAGCTTCGCTATTTGTAGCCAAGATACTGCCCATCACTGAATGTAATCATCCTAAACATTGCTGCTACTCGAAATTCAAAAAGTCACATAAACATTAGCATGAGCTTACACAGAGCAAAATCAACACAATCTACACCTGATTTGCTTACATTTGTAAAATCATAACATACAGTTTAACACCAAAACCGGTGTGCAAAACTTGCATAAGCAAACACGCCGACACAAAGTAGTGCCTGTTGAATTTGACACACAAAGTGCAGGGATTAGTGGTGTTGGCTTTCTTTCCATGGTGTGAGAGAGTATTAGCGCAGGAAACCTGATCTTGTTCAATAATTCACAGTAACACTGAACCACTACACCAGTCTCTATTAGCCCTGCTCAAGACCTCTGGCCTTATACCTCTCATTTGCAGTGTCTGTCTTGGCACATCAGGTTATAAATCATCACTAGATAAGAAGAAATGCACTGCACATTGCAGACTAAGTTTCTGCCATTCAGAATGTTTTTTTCAAATATTATTTGTTCTCTTATAGTATCTACCTTTTCTTTATCCTGCCAAGACAGCAATTTATTTTTGTTCTCTGTAGAGGACGTTTGTTTTTTTGTGAATTTTTACTTAGACCACACATGCCACAGTTTTGATGTACTGCGTCTTAAAGGGGTCAACTTTTATATTTGTCAGTTAACATACCAAAAATATAAATCATTTTAAATGTATGAACAGTTAAGAAGCTATTAATGAGGGGGCCTGGGTAGCTCAGCGAGTATTGACGCTGACTACCACCCCTGGAGTTGCGAGTTCGAATCCAGGGCGTGCTGAATGACTCCAGCCAGGTCTCCTAAGCAACCAAATTGGCCCGGTTGCTAGAGAGGGTAGAGTCACATGGGGTAACCTTCTTGTGGTCGCTATAATGTGCAGTTCTCGCTCTCAGTGGGGCATGAGGTGAGCGGTGCGTGGATGCCGTGGAGAATAGCGTGGGCCTCCACATGCACTATGTCTCCGTGGTAACGCGCTCAACAAGCCACGTGATAAGATGCACAGATTGACGGTCTCAGACGAGGAGGCAGTTGAGTCACTACGCCACCACGAGGACTTAGAGCACATTGGGAATTGGGCATTACAAATTGGAGAGAAAGAACCTATTAATGACTTACAATATAGTTTTAGATTAAAATAATTGGGTTATGAATGATTTATAAGCTTGAATTTCACCGGGTCAAAATTTACCCACGAATGCAAAAGGTGTATGCAGATTCTGAACCCAATAGGAGGGTTAATATGTTCCTTGAGGTTCATTTATAATATAAGTAAAGGTTTTTGTTCAACAATTTGTAAAACATGATCATTTTCCACCCTTACTGGCCCTCTATCAGAAACACCCAGTTTTGGTGCTGCTTATCCTTTACGATTTGAAAGTAAACACCCACTGTTATGACTGGCTCTCTGCTCTTGACTGACCTGCTCTCTCTATTTGCCATCTCACTGCTCACCGCTACTGGGCGGGCTACGAAAGTTATAAGGTAATGTAGGCATTGATGTGTTGTTGTGGAGGCGGTCAGTTTCAAATATCTACCAAAGTGTGACATCACAATGTGGAGGAAGTAGAGAACGAGTCGTTCTGGCAGCTTGATTTCAAAAGATGCTCTTTTTTGCAGTGAGGCGAAAGTTCTGCGTTCTGAAACTAACAGTATGTTTATAGTACAATGATCTCTTAAATATCAAAAGATCAAGGAAAATTTTATTAATGTCATGACCTCTTTAAAGACTGGGCTTTTCAGAGATGCAATATGTTTAAGGGTTTGGCCATTACAAGTTCCTTTCCTTGGTTTTTAAAAATGGCTGACGTCATAATAAAAAAAAATAATAAATAAATAAAAAAAAATAAAAAAATAAAAAAATATATATATATATATATATATATATATATATATATATATATATATACAGTATATATACATATATATGTATATATTAAAAGTGGAACAGTAGGTATATTTTTCTGTAATTTATTCAATATTACAATAATATACGATTACAATCTAAATTAGATATTTTTTATTGTTTCTTGTAAATAGAAATATTTTAGGTCTGATTTTCTTCTACAAGAAAGACATTTCCTCTGAACATATAAAACTTAGACACTGAATAAGTTTGGGAACACAATTTTTGGCCTTGTTTGTGCTAACTGTTCAATAGATCAGGAATACATTTTTACATAAACTAATCATTCTTTAATATCTTTCAAAACATGAGAAACTGTGTGCAAAGTTTCACGTAAGTTTAGTCGAAGTTCAGATTTCTGTGTTAAAGTGCGAGAAAAACACTCATTTACATTACATAAACGCCAGTACAATACAAAGTACATTATAAGTACTGTAAAGTACATTACAGCACATTGAAAATACAAAACAAACATTAGTAACACTTTACAATAAGGTTCTATTTGTTAACATTAGTTAATGCATTAGGTATCATGAACTAATAAGTTCAATCAACTGCATTTGTGGCATAATGTTGATTACCACAAAAATGACAAGGTTCTATTTGTTAACATTAGTTAATACATTAGGTATCATGATATATATAAAACAATTGTTAATTGTTAGTTCATAACCCATTAACTACTGTTAACTTTTGATTTAAAAAAAAATACATATATATATATATATATATATAAATATACACACATATTATTGCATGCCGTTCAGGAAATTATTGTATTTATATGACGTTTGAGTATATGGAATGAAAGTCTGAATATATGGAATGAAACTTGAATATATAGAATGAGAGAAACTCTGAATATATGGAATGAAACTGAATATATAGAATGAGAGAAACTCTGAATATATAGAATGAAACTTGAATATATAGAATGAGAGAAACTCTGAATATATAGAATGAAACTTGAATATATAGAATGAGAGTGTAAATATATGGAATGAAACTTGAATATATAGAATGAAACTTGAATATATAGAATGAAACTCTGAATATCTGGAATGAAACTTGAAAATATTTAAAAGGAAATAATTATATTTATAATATGATGTTTGAGTATATGGAATGAAGTCTGAATATATGGGATAAAATTTGGAATATATGGAATGAAACCTGAGATTATTTAAAAGGAAATATATAGAATGAAACTTATAAACGTGAACGTCAAAGTGCCATCTTGTGTTTTTCATGTGTGATTGTTAATGCGCACCCATACCATGCACTTGTATATCAGCTTCTACCTGGAGAAGATTAGAATTGTTCTTCTTTCGACAATGATCGTTTTTTCGATCGATCGTTCGATCTGAGTAATGTTCTTTTAGCAACATTTTGTTGAACATGATTACTCATAAACACTAAGAATGTTGCAGTAATGGAAATATGATCCTCAAGATGGCGGGATGTAGACTCCAAACTGTTTGTGTTGTTTGGAGTATGACCAGCTGTTGCAAAAAAGTTTTCTAGTTCAACAAATATTGGAAAATTTCAGGGACTGCCATTTTTAAAGTCATGGAATTCAGAAGGCTATTGCTCTGATAACAAGGATATAACTAGCTATACATTATTCATTAAGTACTGTCAAATTTGCACTTTCATTCCATATATTCAGAGTTTCCTTCTATAAATTCACACTTTCATTCCATATATATTCAAGTTTCATTCTATACATTCACACTCTCATTCCATATACTCAAACTTCATATTATAATTACAATAATTTCCTGAATGGCATGCCATCATATGTATATATATATATATATATATATATATATATATATATATATATATATATATATATATATATATATATATATATTATACAGGAAGTTCTGTAAAATTATTGTTCATTGTTAGTTCATGTTAACTAATGTAGTTAACAAATGTTAATGAATTATTGTAAAGTGTTAACATCTTTTTTCAACATTTTTGTTATATCACTGTTAAAGAGGACATAGTAACCTAAGAAACCTAAGGCCACATACACACTAATCCGTTTTCATTTGAAATCTTGTTTTCAATTTCTTAATGTCATAGTTTTCCAACATATGCGGTTATGGAGAGTGTTTTCTAAATGATTCACTTTCGGTGAAGGAAAATGCTGTTCCACTGTGAATGAGAGACGTAAATGTAGCGAAATTCATACGTTTTCAAATAAAAATTTATTAGTGTGGACGTGGCCTAAAATTTGACCTGATATCCTCTACAAAGGACACACAATAAAAAAATGAATAAAAATTTTATTGAAAAAATATAATGTTTCTTAAGCTGCAAACACTATAATAATGTGAAAAAGGCTAAACCAGAGTAAGTAAATGGGAGCAAAGGACAGTGGTCAAGTGGACATATATTAACCGACGAGGTGAGGTGAGTGTTGTTAAGTGCTGGAGAGGTATCCCTTCTGGTCAGAAGCTCTCATGTGCATTTTGTCTCTATTTACTTTATTAAGATGTGAGATGGCGGTCCGTTCTGGGAGGGCATAAATCCTCTGCTTGTCCTGGCAGAGCTGTATACCTCTCATCAATAATAGACACCAGCACCATGAGCATGACTGATGCCCACATCATATGCTTATTCACACCAGAGCCCAAGCAAATAAGCACCAATGATGACCTCTATGGCCACTGCTGTTCTTACAACCAATAGGCTGACCTTAAATGCTATGTCACATCTGAGGTCCCTATATTTAACGTGGATGACCCAAATCAGTAATCTTTTTACCAGCTTGTCTGACAAGTTGGTAGAAAGTTCCACAAGTGGAAACCGAAACCACATTATCCGAGATATAAATTTTTAAGTAGCTCCTAAATTCACAAGCCTTGAATGGTGGAAATCCAAACTGGAGTTGGTATGAATGAGGCTGGAGCATAAAGCTGTAAGGACACCCTGACAGTTCCAAGTGAAGTAATGATATGTTTAATGCCACAACAACACCGCTGCTGTTGTTAAGCTGGTAAACTGTGTGGAACTGTGTGGACTGTTTGCTATGAGAGAAACTTTATGGCTTGGTGCCCGTGTACGACACACTGAAAATGTCGTGGTTACTTTCGTAACCTCCGTTCCCTGATGGAGGGAACGAGACGTTGTGTCAATTTAGTGACACTAGGGGTCACTCTTGGGAGCCCCAAACACCTCTGCTTTTTTGAAAAAAGGCCAATGAGAATTGGCGAGTGGAATTTGCATGCCACTCCCCCGGACATACGGGTATAAAAGGAGTTGGTATGCAACCACTCATTCAGGTTTTGTGCTGAGGAGCCGAGACCAGGTCCCGGCCATTTCAGCGGGTAGTTCAGCGTTGTGGCAAGAGGGACACAACGTCTCATTCCGTCCATCAGGGAACGGAGGTTACGAAAGTAACCATGACATTCCCTATCTGTCACTCACTTGAGGTTGTGTCAGTGTAGTGACACTAGGGGTCCCTATACAAAACGCCACAACTATCTGAACTGTGTTACGTGAACTGGCGGTGTGTGACGGGCAGACCGCTGTGTGCCTCGTAGCCAGCACACCAAGCCCTCCCCCAACGTATACACCGCGGAAGGCACCGCGGAGACCACACCCCGCCCAAAGGGGGGGGGGGGTATTTTGAATGGAATATGTCACATGGTCTTACTGAGTCTTTTTGGAAGTATGTCATGTGGAGAGGTCCCATGGTAGGTCCTACCCAAAGGGGGAGGAGTTTCTACAGAGCATGGTGACTGGGGGCAGAGGGGCCTCTGCCCAAGGAAGACACAGTTTGCCGACAGGGAAACGATTTTGCGGAAGATATCACATGGGGTCGCCTTCGGGGAATCAGCACATGTGGAGCACCTACCTCAGTACAGGGGCTCATTAGTGCACGTACTGGGCCGGTCAGCGAGTTTCTCCGCAAACTCAACTGCCAGAGGGCTAAGGAGGAAAGTCATCCAGGGATCACAGTCTGTGAACACGACTGGGAGTCAAGAGCACACGTCTTCACCTCAAGGGAGGGGAAAGGCACTATGCGCGAGCGGTACACGATCTTGTCAGCTCCTCATGCACTTCCGGGAAGAAAGGAATGGGGCGGGGCGTGGCCGTGGGCGGCGCCCCGAGCCCAGGAACCAATTGTCGAGCCGCGAGGGTTCAGGGGAGAGTGGAGGGTTCCACTCTAGCCTGACGCTCACGACTGCCCGAGAAAGCATGTCCGTCATTTCCACGTCAGTGTGAGACTGGGCAACCATTCCCGAAGGAAGAAGCCCAGCCAAAGCCTCTGCGTCAGACTGGACGAGCCCGCTCTTACGAAAGCAAGCCGTGACTGCAACGTTGCCATGGTCATGTTCTCGCAATGAGGACATGACTCATCCACGAACAATGTCTCCGCGTGGGCAGTGCCCAGACACGTAAGACAGCGATTGTGGCTGTCAGAAGTGGAGAGATAACAACCACAACCAGGAATAACACACAAACGGAAAGGCATCTTTAAAGAGATGTTCCGTGTGTGCCGCTCTTTTTGTGAATGAAAATATACTCTTTTAGAATATACTCTCTTATTTTCACTCTGCCGAAGCGCCCAGGGGCGTTCTCTGCACTCCATGGGTGCAGAGGGGGAAAAGCCGCTGAAATGCGCCGTAAATCCAGAAGTTTTGAGGTGCGTCTTTGGAGGGAATTGAATTCAGTGCACTGAATACAACTGCTCGGCTCCGAAGAGAAAATCTGAATGAGTGGTTGCATACCAGCTCCTTTTATACCCGTATGTCCGGGGGATTGGGATGCAAATTCCACTCGCCAATTCCACTTTTTTAAAAAAAGCAGAGGTGTTTGGGGCTCCCAAGAGTGACCCCTAGTGTCACTACATCGACACAACTTCGAGTGAGTGACAGATAGAGAACCTAAGACACCTGCAAGATATTGATGCTGAGTGCTTTTCACAGCCAACTCAAGTGGCACTTTCTTTACAACTGATTTTGGGACAATTTCGTTTTTATACACACCATTTGACTTGGGACATAAATAGCAGACTATCATTGTTGTATGTGCAACTTCTCACTAACCAAAAGTACCTTGGTACTATTGAGTACCAAGTAAATGAATATGTTAATCATTCACTTCAATGGTATATATCAGTGGTTGTAAACTGGGTTGCATGTCTGTTCAGATAGAATCACATCAAGCTGGGTTGGGTCGTACAAATTCGAATCAGGTGACTCTCCCTCGTCTCCTTCTTTGTTGAGTAGGAAATATGTTGAATAGGAAATATTGTTGAGTAGGAAATATGCTGAAACTGTCATTCATGCATTCATAACCACCAGGCTAGATTACTGTCATTCTTTTTGGTCTTTCCACTAAAACTCTCAAGCAACTTCAGGCTAGGGCTGGGTGATTTGCCCCAAAAAATTATCACAAATTTTTTTTTTCCGTTCACTATTGATATTTATCACAATTTACATTTCATACCATTGATGTGGGCAGAACTGCATTCCACATGTTTGCTAGACCTCAAGAATGAATTAAACATAACTTGTTTGTTTACAAGTAAACTCCAGAGTATAAGATACCTTTAAAGTATATTCAGTTTAGGATATAATCCTACATAAGGTGTGTGTGACCTCTGTTCGATGAAATTTCGCTTTTCAGCTGATGTTTAATTTCAGTGAAAGACTTTCTTGTGAAGCTCCACACACCAGCTCAGTAGGTGGCGGTAATGCACCATGAGCTGTATTGCCAACTGACAATAATCATTACAAGAAGTGACGCTATGGATCTTAATTTTATTTTTATTTTTATAAATAGTACATGGAATTGCTGTTGTGTTCAGTCAATAGCTGTATTGAATTGTCAGTGCTGTCTTGTTCGGTACACAGTGATGTCATATTAGCCAGATAGCTAGCTGCTAGCTAGCGGCTACCAAGCCTCATTTGGTCTAATTACCGGCTTCCATGACAGCAGGGCTGCATGCTAACAGGCGTTATACTTCCTAACCAGCTGATTTCATAACTGTGATTTAGTTAGCAAGTTAACTTGCCGAGCTGCTTGCGTCTTTAGAGACACTTACCTGATCTAGATGTATAACAGGCTAAATATAAAAAAATTACTCAGAAGTTTATCATCGATATCAATTTTTTTTTTTTTTTTTTTCTGTGATAAATATCGATATTGTTTTATCACCCAGCCCTACTTCAGGCTACGTCCACATTAATCCAGATACATTTGAAAATGACGTTTTCATTCTTTAAATGCTCTCTGTCCACACTGCCATTTTCAAGCATTTTTCAAAATTTGCTCGTCCACACCAAATAGTATAAACACTCTTAAATCCCCTTACTGCACATGCGAAAAATCACCTTTCCATGTGCTGTCTGAAACGCAAGTGACCTCGAGTTCCGTCGCCGGACAGCAATTCTGAGTAAATTTCCCGTCGCCTTTGAAGGAATGCAATGTGAAGGTTGTACAAAGTAACATTTATCTTTAACAACCCAATCAAAGTTAATAGCAGGCACAACACCACTACAAAATGGGCCGCCATCTTGATTGTTTTGGGTTGAATGGATCACATGACAACAACTATTTAATGGTTTTTAGATGTCTCTGTTTCCCCTGTCCACACTACAATGCGAAGACTGTGTTTTCAAATTTATCAACTTGGAAGAGCGTTTTCAAAAAGCTCAGTTTTTGCTGTCAAAAATGCAGTCTCAGTGTGGACAGAAGGACAAAATGTAAAGCAAATTATGCGTTTTCAAATGAAAACTTTATAGTGTTGATGTGGTCTCAGTATATTCAAAACTCAGCTGCCAGGGTCCTTTCTTTCACATATGAAGAAATCTGACCATATCACTCCCATACTGTGTCAGCTTCACTGGTTACCTGTATCTTATCGCATTCAATTAAAAATTCTAACCATAGCTTTGAAGCTCTACATGGTCTTGCCCCTCCATCTGTCTGACTTCCTATCTTCCTACTCACCCTCCCGTACCCCTGGGTCCTCTGAAGATAATGTTCTCAACATTCCTAAGTTGGTTGTCCTCGATGGATGGCAGGTCTTTTTCAGTAGTTGCCCCCACCTCTGGAACTCTCACCCACCCTTATAGTTACACGTTTGAGTTCCCTTTTGTTTAGATTAATCACCATTTGCATGTAATTCTCAATGGCCAACTCCAAATAATCATTTAATAATTTATGCCCATTATTAAAGGAAGTATTCAACACAGTATAATAACCCAGAAACCACTTCATTTCATTTCACAAACCTCTCATATCACAATATCAGAGTAAGTGCACACAGATCTCGTCTTAAGAGTCATTTAGCATCTCAAGTAACTAAAGCAAGCTATATCTACGTATATTACACTATCACCCAACAGCATGCCACTGTTGGGAGAAACCCTGATGTCAATGTCAGCAATTATCCTCACTGAAGATAGCTGTACTGATGCAGCTCTAGAACTTGCTATATCACAGTGCTATCACAGAAACTGGCACCTAGGGCCTTGCAACAAGCTTATCTTAATTATCATATCAGCTCTCCTTCAATTAGGGTTTACCTTAATGGATTAATCCATTCCATTCATGCACATGTGCCAAAACTCAGACTAATGTAAATTATTGACAACTCACGGCCGGGCAATTACAACCTAATTATAGCTTTTGTGATTCAAATGACAAAACTGGTAAATGGGGTCTGTAAACTAAAGCTAATTATCCCCCCTATCCACATACACACACACACGCACACGCACACACACACACACACACACACACACACACACACACACATTTTTTTCTGACCTAGTGTACTGTCTCATTTCCCTTTGCTTATTTGTTAGATTGGTCTCGTAATGGTATGGAATGTGGCTGTCAGTGTCTCTTAGCTGTCAGTGGAGTAAAAAACAACTAGACTTAACAGAGCAGGTAACGAGAAACACAGGAATGTAGAGGTGCTCTTTTTCGTCTCACTTTGTCTTGTGCAACCTTTTCACGTCCTTTGTCATGACAGATGCCCGCAATCTTTCCCTCTGTGTGTCACGTAACATCAGACTCAGAACATCTGAGATATTTCCTCTTGATCGTACAGATGGAGCTTAGTGGTGGTTTTGCACCAGCGTGTTACTAGAGAGTATTTTATGTGCTTTGCTTTGGTATGAATTATAGCTAATTTTCTGCCTATAAACTACATTACAAATTCTGAGTGCTTGGCCGAATCCATTTAAGCCTCTAATAATTTTCATATGTCTAAAAAAAGTCTGCCAGTGTAGTGCTCTGTTAGCAAATGTAACATGCTTAGAGGTGAAGTGTGTATTTTTTTAATTTATTTTTGTATTAATTGTTTCATTTAGGGCTGATGATTTTCAGACTTCAAATGGTAATTTTAAGCATTTATTGTGGCAGTACTGTGGCTGGGTAAGCAAAAGTGTAATAAATCAACACTGTATACTTTGGGCATTTGGAAAAGAAGCTGGCATCTTTCCAACTGTAATTGCACATACTATTTGATGATATTACTGCTCGTGTACTGAAAACAATGATAGACAATACACATTGGTTTTGCATTTTACAAACACATCCTAAAGCAGCAGCTTTCAAGCATTGTAAGCGTCTTTCTATCGCTCCAGTGGACACATACCGTTACTGACAGCAGACAGCACAAAATGAGGAGGACATTTTCAAACACTGCTGGATGGAGTACAACTACAAATGCAGTGTTTGTGACAACGCAACCAAAGTGAGATGCATGTGTACATAGACATGTCCTTAGAAAAGCCTTTATAATAAGTGTACGTCAAACAGATAGACAAATTCTATTTTAAAATGGATTGCTGTTGACTGTAAGCCAATAACAGGCTTATGTTCAATGATATGGAAATTAACATTATGTTAACTTCTAAAGCCACATTTTGTATTGTCTAATCAATGCTTTATTCATGTGCCACAATAATATAATGCATTTTAATTATCTGAATTATTACACTGAATATAAACAATGGCAAAAAAAAGTATGTAAACCCTTTAGAATTACCTGCATTTATTTGTAAATTTGTTTTAAATATAAGTTACAACAATGAGCAAACACAATCTGTTTTAACTAGAAATACACAAATTATTGTATTGTTCTAGTACATACTGAATACATCATTCAAACAGGTTGGAAAAAGTATGTGAACCCCATAGGCTAATGATGTCAACAAAAGCTAATTAGAGTCATGAGTTGGCAAACCTGGCATCCAATTAATGAAACGAGATTGGAGGTGTGGTTTAAAGCTACTTTGACTTATAAAAAACACTTAAACAGTTTGAGTTTGCTATACACAAGAAGCACCTGCTGTCGTGGCCCATGTCTCGCAAAAAAGAGATCTGAAAAGACCTACGATCAAGAATTTTTGCTTTGCATAAAGCTGGAAAGGGTTACAAAGTCATCTCGAAGAGCTTAGATATTCATCTGTCCACAGTTAGACAAATTATCTATAAATGGAAATGATTTAGTACTGTGGCTACTCTCCCTAGAAGTGGCTGTCCAGCCAAGATGACTCAAAGGGCACACTGCACAATGATCAATGAGGTAAAAAAAAGACTTAAAAGAATCATTGGAACTGGTTAACATCTCTGTACATGTGTCTACTAAAAGCATTAAACAGGCATGGTGTCCATGGCAGGACACCACGAAGGAAGCCGCTGCTTTCCAACAAAAACATTGCTCCGCACCTGAAGTCTTCCTAAGAAGACTTTCCTACTGGGAAAATGTTTTGTTGACTGATGAAACTAAGGCTGAATAATCTGGGAAGAACACTCAGCACTGCATGTGGCGTAAACAGGGCAACGCATACCAACATGAAAACATCATCCCAACGGCGAAGTATGGTGGAGGGAGCATCATGATTTGGGGGTGCTTTGCTGCTTCGGGGCCTGGACCACTTGCCATCATCGAGGAAAAAATGAATTCCCAAGATATCCTACAGGATAATGTCAGGGTGGCTGTGTGCCAGCTGAAGATCAGTAGATGTTGGGTGATGCAGCATCGATGTAAATCCAATACAGAATGGCTTTTCAAAAAAGAAAATCCAGCTTTTGGAGTGTCCCAGTCAGAACCCAGACCTTAACCCAATAGAGATGCTGTGGAATGACCTCAAGAGATGTTCACACCAGACATCCTAAGAATATGGATGAGCTGAAGCAGTTCTGCAAGGAATAATGGTCCAGAATTCCATCTCAACTTTTGAGGTCTTATCTACAGCTACTGTAAATGCTTGGTTGAGGTTATTGCTGCCAAAGGATGACTGAACAGTAATTAAATCCAAGGGTTCACATACTTTTTCCACAGCACTGTGAATGTTTAATGGGATGTGTTCAATAAAGACATGAAAGATTACAGTTGTTTGTGTGTTATTAGCTGAAGCACATTGTGTTTGTCTATAGTTGTGATTTGTATAAAAATGAGATCACATTTTATGACCAATTAATGCAGAAAACTAGCTAAGTCCATATTTTTATTTTATTTTTTATTTTTTTGCCACTGCACATTAGGGCTGAAACTAATGATTATTTTGATAATTGATTAATCTTCAATTGTTTCTTTGAGTAATCGATTGATCGAATAAAACATCCACATTTTATTTTCTGTATTTTATTAAAATGTATTTATTAAAATCATGCATAATTGTATGCTAGAAACTGTGTATTAAAAAAGGTTTAAAATATAAATGTTACAATATAATATACAGCTCTGGAAAAAATTAAGAGACCACTGCAAAATTATCAGTTTCTCTGGATTTACTATTTATAGATATGTGTTTGAGTAAAATGAACATTTTTGTTTTATTCTATAAAGTACTGAAAACATTTCTCCCAAATTCCCCAAAAAATGTTGTAGTTTATTTATTTGCAGAAAATGACAACTGATCAAAATAAAAAAGATGTAGTGTTTTCAGACCCCGAATAATGCAAAGAATGCAAAATGTTCATATTCATTTTTAAAAAACATAATACTAATGTTTTAACTTAGGAAGAGTTCAGAAATCAACATTTGGTGGAATAATCATGATTTTTAATCACAGCTTTCATGCATCTTGGCATGCTCTCTACCAGTCTTTTACATTGCTGTTGGGTGACTTTATGCCACTCCTGGCACAAAATTCAAGCAGCTCGGCTTTGTTTGATGGCTTGTGGCCATCCATCTTCACAAAAGACGAAAACTTTCACAAAGACGAATCTGCCCGATTCCAGCCATCCAGATTATCACTGATCCTCCACCTGGTCATCTAATAGTTAGATGGAGACCTGGAGAGAACTTCAAGCCATAGTGTCTCGCACCCACTATGAAATTTGGTGGAGGATCGTTGATGATCTGGGGGTGCTTCAGCAAGGCTGGAATCGAACAGAGTCATCTTTGTGAAGGACGCATGAATCAAGCCACGTACAAAGTTATCTTGAAAGAAAACTTGCTTCCTTTTGCACTGACAATGTTCCCCAACTCTGAGAATTGTTTTTTCCAGCAGGACAATGCTCCATGCCACACAGCCAGGTCAATCAAGGTGTGGATGGAGGACCACCGGATCAAGACCCTGTCATGGAGAGCCCAATCTCCAGACCTGAGCCCCATTGAAAACCTCTGGAATGTGATTAAGAGGAAGATGGATGGCCACAAGCCATCAAACAAAGCCGAGCTGCTTGAATTTTTGCGCCAGGAGTGGCATAAAGTCACCCAACAGTAATGTGAAAGACTGGTAGAGAGCATGACAAGACGCTGTGATTGAAAATCAGGGTTTTTTCACCAAATACTGATTTCTGAACTCTTCCTAAGTTAAAACATTAGTATTGTGTTGTTTAAAAATGAATATGAACTTGTTTTCTTTGCATTATTCAGGGTCTGAAAACACTGCATCTTTTTTGTTATTTTGATCAGTTGTCATTTTCTTCAAATAAATGCTCTAAATGACAATATTTTTATTTGGAATTTGGAAGAAATGTTGTCAGTGCTTTAGAGAATAAAACAAAAATGTTAATTTTACTTAAATACATACCTATAAATAGTAAATCCAGAGAAACCAATCATTTTGCAGTAGTCTCTTAATTTTTTTTCCAGAGCTGTACATGTTTACATTGGATAAATGGGTAATATCATCTAAACATCTAGAACCTTTTGAAATCTGACAGTTTTCTTTTTGATGTTGCTGTTGTTTTTCTTCAAGGTTGTGGGAAATCAAACTAAACTAACTTAATTTATAATATTCTGACTGTACCAATTAGTAGACTACTTTACTGAGTTGGGACTGTGCTTCTATTACAAAATTGGTTCCCTACTCAATCAGAGATATTGTTTTCTTTTCATCAGGCTCTTAATGATTTGGGTAATCTTTATCTGATGTCAAACAAGGGCCTCATTTCCCAATAACGATTGATCTTAGTGGTTGAGTGCATTTTCTACGAGCGATTTTATGAATGTTAGTTATTTGTATGTGCGTTTCCCAAAGCTGCACTTAACACGTACTCGCGAAGACGCTCTTTAAATGCTACTTAAAGGAATGAATGAAATGAAAATGAAAATTGACTCACCTTTCAGGAAAGTTATTCACATCTGGGATGGCTTAAAGGTAAGTAAATCATGAGAGGATTTTCATTTTTGGGTGAACTATCCCTTTAAGCGAATCTTTGTCCGTATATGTGAAATGCTGAAATGTGACAGTGTAGTGTCGCTCGTCATTGTAACTTCATTGTATTTGTGCGTAAATTTAGACATACTTCTATTTACCATGCTGGGAACATGTTTACATTTATTTTCTTAAATTTAAATAATAATAATAATCAATCAACCTAATGAACTACTTTTACTAATATAATTTAGTTTTGTGATAATTTTGTTCAGAACGATCTATTACCTTTAGACAATGTTTCATTTTTACAAATTCTGTGGGTCCAGGTGCAATTGCTTCCAGGGTCAGTAAAGACATACTGTTTGTTAACAGACTGCGGTTAGCCACTGAGTCCCTGTGAATGATCCTGACAATGATCAAGCACATATTGAATATAAAGAGGTTCACCATGTTTTCAGAGGAGTACAAAGTAGGTAGATGGAAGCTGCACTTAAGGAACATTCTCCAATCAATCAGAGGTCTTTGCACCCCAAAGTGATAAGAGTCAATTTTGCACAACTCTGTGGTGTGGGCGGGAGCACTTTTGGGTGTCAGAGAGGAAGAGGAGAGGATGACGAGCCAATACATGTGCAATATAGCCTATGGCTGGTTTGTTGTTACCTTTGTTGTAGTCAACTATGTGGCTGTCCACACAATTCAGTGTAATTTATTTATTTACTGGTTCATTTATCTATTTGTTCATTTAGCTATTTAATGCATTTATTTATTAATATTTGTAAATGTTGATTAATATACAAATAAATAAACTCTCTAACAGCTGTTCTGTGTTACAGTGAGAGCTGGAGAAGGATAAAAAGGGTGTCCAGACGACGGAGTGGAGAGAGAGAGACACACACGCAGCTGAGTTCGTGTTGTGTGTGCATGTTGTGCTAAAAAGCAAAAACTTTGTGTTACACAGAAAAGTGCTGTTAATAAAAGACTGCGTGGATTGTTCACCCAGCTCCCGCTTCCTCCTTCAGAGAGAACTAAAGACCTGTCACAGTAGTGTTGTCTCTTTTCCTCATCACTGCTGTCGTTTTAGAGGTTTGACTTCCTACATAATGCTTTAAAGTAGAAAATTATCAGTCGAATTCAAACAGGTTGCATCAGTTTTGTGTTGCTCCAGAGACAGGATAACAGAGAGCAGATAACTTGCAAAAACAACACCAAAGCGTTCAATTCTGGTAACTATTAGAGAAGCATTTATTAATTTTCTTGAGTATGTGTAGCATTGGCTAAAGCTAAAAAGACAGTAACCATTCAGAACGAATGCATTCTTGCACTACAAAAGCAAGACAGTGCAATGACAGGAGCGGAACGTAGGTGTATCGAGATATGTCTTTAACAGTTGAAGTTCTTTTTAACTTGACATGGCATCTAAACATGCAGCGCTCCTGTGAGAGATTCTAAAAACAGTAAAAATGATATAGTTGTCAAAAACTAGCAAATGTTTATGGAAAACTATTTAAAAACAGCGCGAGCGGCCACAATACCACGTTTGGTGTGAACAGCCCCTTATTCTCTTAAAACAGCACTAGTTTACTTTCTCAAAGTCACCTCTCAAAAAGGCAGCATTTTGTTTCAGTTGATTGAAGTAAATATCCACTTTGTCCAGTGCTGTTCTGTGTTCGTAAATATGCCGAAACTGTTTTACTGTGTGAGAAACCACTCCAAATGATTCAGTGAGAGAGCGCTCTGAATGAATTGTACTGAATCACGAATTGAATCAGACAGTTTCACAAGCCTGTTTGGCCAATTCACTGAAAAGAACCGACTCCAAAAAATTGTTAATTCGTGAAACGTGCATTGCTGGTTATTTCAAACAGTCAACAAATTACGGGACATGATTCATAACTGCTGGAATATTCTGAGAAGAAGTGTTTCTCATGTCTGTTGGAGCACTCATTTTACGCACAGGCATACAGCCAAAAAGCTGCAGGCGCCACTGGTCTCTAGTGACACAGAAATTATACAATGGTAAAGAAATAACACAGCTCCCATTTAACCTTACATGCACTCATTTGTTAATATAATTGAAACAACTGGTACAAGAGCAGGTCATGTCACTGTGACAATGGATTTTCTGGTTAGACTAGCATATGAAAATTCTGAACAATGCTATCTTGAATCTTATTTAACAAACAAATCACATAAGGCTAACTGGCATATGCACTGGTTGCTGGAATACTCTTCTTCTGCAGTCCTCTTGTCAACAAACGTCCATTAGGATCAATGACAAATAAGGAAGTCAGAGATGATAAAGAAGGTTGCAGCATGAAGCATTTACATGTTTCCATAGATCATGGTATAAATATTGGGGAATCTACGCCCCTGGTCCTCTCCCATTTTTCGTCAGCCTTGCGTATTATAAATATTATAAATATTGCCTAAATTAACATATTCTATTCTTGATAATAAATTAGAAAAGCTGTTTATCTTTGCATTTCAAAGCTGTGGGGTATCTTGAAATGTTCAGTATGCTGTTTTTATGAAGTTTATGCATTCTATCACAACCCTTCTGGCAAAATTGATTAATGAGGAGAAATGGAAGATAAGGAAAAGAAGCTAATTATTTCTATGTCATAATTGGGGGAAAATTCAAAGTACAGTATATTGAACATCATTTTTAACTCATTAACATTGCATGATTCCAGGTTACATTTACAGTAATTTAAGCCTTACAGTATTCCTGGTTTGACTATAATCCACTAGGCAAATTTATTTTGTAATGGTAACTGCATACAGTGTATAAAGTGTGTACTGAACGTGGAGCATTGTGCCTGTTGGCTCTTCTGCAATATTTACACTGAGATGTTTATGGTTGCTGTAGCTACTAGCTACCTCAACTGTCCAATCATAGAGCGCTTGTAAGCAGCCCCTAATAGCCAATCCTGACGTAGGAGGCTGGATTTCTTGGAATACAGGTGTAAAAGCAAGCGAATAGTCTAAAGTTCCAGGCGCAAGCAGAGTGCATATGAGGAGAAAGAGCCAGTGAGTCCTTGTACACGCAAAAAATGTATTCATTTTTGCAAGAAGATACATTGCTTTACAAAAATGAGTGCAAATGCTTGCAAAATAACTTTTTGTGCACTCAAAATATCATCTTACGCGCGCAAAACGTTTTTGTGTACTCAAAATGTCATCTTGCACGTACAAAATAAAATTTGACAATTTTTTGCACTCAAAATATCAAATTACATGCTCAAAATATCATCTTGCACGCACAGAACAATTTTATGCGCTCAAAATATCAATTTACACGCTCAAAATACAATTTTGCGCATGCAGAATTTTGGCACGTATATAACTCCATAAAGAACTACATTACCCTCGGTGTCGAAGAGTGTTACCATGGAAACAGGAGACTCACTGAAACTCCCATTCAGAATTGACTTCTCTGACTGGAGGATCGCTTTCGGGAATCTGGATTTCCTTTGAACCTAGGTTTTTCAAAGCATTATGAATGGACCCAACGTGGAAAAAAAAAAAAAACGATACAGTTGCAAATTAAGGACTAAACTAAGGAAAAGGAAAAGTGAGCAGAGTTCTCTAGAGCAAAACTTATTTGACAGTTTTCTCATTCTTGTGTATGTTGCTAAGATTTATTTATTTTTGTAATTATTTTTTTATTAATTTTCTGTTCTCAGAACTATAAACCAGAATCAGAATGAGCTTTATTGCCAAGTGTTCTCACATACACAAGGGATTATTTGTCATTTTTTTTGGTGATAGGAGAAACAAATGCACACAGAACATTACAGTGACACACAGAATATAAAACAAGGTAAGAGTATAAATTGACATACAAATGATAGGACATATAACAGAATGGTGTATGTACGTACATGTGCAAGTGGTAATGTATGTGTAAGGTGAATTTACATATGTACATGAGATATGTATTTACATTACTGCACTATGGGGGAGTCCTGAGAAGTTTAATTGTTTATGAGGAAAATGGCCTGAGGGTAAAGACTGCTCTTGTGCCTGGATGTCCTGGCTCTCAGTGCTCTGTAGAACTGGCCAGAGGGCAACAGTTCAAAGAGGGAGTGGGCAGGGTGTGTGGAGTCCAGAATAATTCTACCTGCACATTTCCTCACTCTGGAGACATTCAGGTCTTAGAAGGTGGGCAGGGGGGCACCAATAATCCTCTCAGCAGTCTTGACTGTCTGTTGTAGTTTCCTTCTGTCTGATTTGGTGGCTGAACCAAACCAGACAGTTATAGATGTACACAGGCCAGACTCAATGACGACCAAGTAGAACTGTGTCAGCAGCTCCTGTGGCAGGTTGAACTTCCTCAGCTGGCGAAGGAAGTACATCCTCTGCTGAGCCTTCTTCACAATGGAGTCTATGTGGGTGTCCCACTTCAGGTCCTGAGAGATGGTAAAGCCTAGGAACCTGAATGACTCCAATGCTGCCACTGTGCTGTTCATGATGGTGGTGGTGGGGGGGGGGGGTGTATTTCTCCTTAGTCCACTATCATCTCCACTGTTTTGAGCATGTTCAGCTCAAGGTTGTTGTGAACGCACCAGACAGCCAGCTGAGCAACCTCCCATCTGTATGCAGACTCGTCACCATCGCGGATTAGGCCGATGACCGTGGTGTCATCTGAAGACTTCAGGAGCTTGACAGTGGGGTCTTTTGCAATGCAGTCATTCATGTACAGGGAGAAGAGCAGTGGAGAGAGAATGCTTCCCTGAGGAGCACCAGTGCTAATAGTGAGGGTCCCGGATATGAGTTTCCCCAGTCTAACTAGCTGCTGCCTCTCTGTCAGAAAGCTGGTGATCCATCGACAGATTGGGGTGGGCACGGAGAGCTGGGTCAGTTTGGTTGAGAGAAGATCAGGCATGATGGTATTGAAGGCTGAACTGAAGTCCACAAATAGCATACTTGCATAAGTTCCAGGTTTGTCGAGGTGTTGCAGGATATAATGCAGTTCCATATTGACAGCATCTGTAAGTAAACTGAATAGGGTCCAGCAGGGGTCCAGTGATGTCCTTCTGGTAGGCCAAACCCAGTCTCTCAAATGACTTCATGTCCACAGATGTGAAAGCGACAGGTCTGTTGTCATTAAGTCCTGTGATTTTGGGTTTTTTGAGGACTGGAATGATGGTGGAGCTTTTGAAGCATCTATTCAGTGATCTATTGAAGATCTATGTGAAGATGGGGGCCAGTTGGTCAGCACAGACTTTCAGAATGGCAGATGAAACACCGTCTGGGCCTGAAGCTTTCCTAGTCTTTTTTTTTTCCGAAAGACCCAGCACACATCCTCCTCAAAGATCATAAATAAGATTGAGTAACAGGAGGGGGGAGGAGGGGGGTTCCAGGAGGTATTGGTGTGTGTGTGAAGTGAAGATCAGAGCGGGGGAGGGGTGTGAGACGTGGCTTTTCAAACCTGCAGTAAAACACATTCAGTTCATTAGCCATTAGTTGACTCTCTACAGAGCGAGGGGGAGGTGTCTTGTACTTGGTGATGCTTTTCGGGCCTCTCCACACAGATACAGGATCGTTGGCTGAAAACAGTTTTGCAGGGATGCACATATCCTCACAGAAACTGATATACAATGTCACAGTATCTGTGAGCTAATCCAGGTCTGTGGCTGCAGCCTCAAAAACACTCCAATCAGTGAGGTCAAAGCAGGCTTGTAGTTCCAGCTCTGCTTCATTGGTCCATCTCTTTACAGTCCTTACTACAGGCTTAGCTGATTTTAGTTTCTGCTTGTAGGTCGGGAGAAAATGAAACAGACAGTGATCAGAGAGTCCTAAAGCTGCACGTGGGACAGAGCAATATGCATCCTTTACAGTTGTGTAGCAGTGATCCAGTATATTTCTGTCTCTGGTGGGGCATGTGATGTGTTGTTTGTATTTTGGCAGTTCACAGGTAAGGTTAGCTTTAATAAAATCTCTCATAATAATAACAAGTGAGTCTGGGTATTGTTGCTCTGTGTCTGTGATGTGATCAGCCAGCTGTTGCAACACTGCTTTCACGCACGCTTTTGGCGAGATATAAACACTCACCAGAATGAACGAGGAAAACTCCCACAGCAAGTAGAAAGGCTTATAGTTGACGAAGAGCGTTTCTAAATTAGGACAGCTTCAACGCTGTTACATCTGTTCATCAACTTTCATTGATGTAAAAGCATGTTCCACCGTCTCTCGTTTTCCCTGATGATTCCGCAACGTGATCCACTCTGAACAGCTGGAAGCCGATGAAACGCGCTGTCCCGGATGGCTTCATTAAGCCAGGTTTCCGTGAAACAGAGCAACAGAGTTAGAAAAATCCTTATTTGTTTGAGTGAGCAGAACCAGTTTGTCTGTTTTGTTGGCGAGGGAGCTGACCTTCGCCAGATGAATACTCGCCAGATGAATACTCGGCAACTGAGTCCTAAAGCTGCATTGGTGAAGCTTCACAAGCACGCCGGCTTGCTTCCCTCACGTGTGTCTTTTGGATTGCTTGAAGAGCACCGCTGCACCTCCAAATAAGATGTCTAATAAAACGTCTGAATAATCAAACACCGGCAAAAAATAATCAGGTATGCTCTGCCGAATATTCAGCAGTTCATCCCTGGTGAAACAGATCGGGAAAGAGTGACAAAAAGCATGGAAAACAAACAAAAGTAACAAAAACACTAGAGAGCTCCACACCGAAGCAGCCATCTGCGTCGCCATCTTGAAACATCTAATATGTGGTATTGATTGTTGATTTGATAGTCATTCGATAGTTTAATGAATATGTTACCTTTGCCATGTAATGCTATAAATGTCCTGCAAATCTTTGTATCGTGTGAATTGCTTTCACTTTACAATAAGGTCTGTCATTACCCATAATCAATGCTTTTTTTTATTGTTAAATAATGTTATTAAAGAGCCTACAAACATTAATAACACATTAGGTAAAGTTGAAATATGTTACACTGCACAATAAATACTTTATTATCATTATTTATCATTAATTAAGAGTCAACAATAATTAGTAACTCATACATTGATGTTTAAATGGTTTCCACTTTATAATAAGGTTCACAAATATGCATAATAAATACTTTATTGTCATTATCATTAAATAAGAGTCAAATATTTGTAACACATTAATTGATGTTCAAATGGTTTTTACTTTACAATAAGTTTCACAAAACTCCATATTAATTTATATAATTATTTTTTATTATTAAGTAAAATATCACACAGGAAAATAAGTGAATGTCAACTCTTTCGATATCCCAGATATTGGCCGAAAAGTTTGGAATAATGTACAGATTTTGCTCTTATGGAAAGAAATTGGTACTTTTATTCACCAAAGTAGCATTCAACTGATCACAGTGTATAGTCAGGACATTAATAACATGAAAAATTACTATTACAATTTGAAAAAAATATTCAGAATTTCTTAAACTACTTCAAAGATTTCTCATAAAAAAAATCCTCCACGTGCAGCAATGACAGCTTTGCAGATCCTTGGCATTCTAGCTGTCAGTTTGTCCAGATATTCAGGTGACATTTCACCCCACACTTCCTGTAGCACTTGCCATAGATGTGGCTGTCTTGTCGGGCACTTCTCACGCACCTTACACTCTAGCTGTTCCCACAAAAGCTCAATGGGGTTAAGATCCAGAACACTCTTTTCCAATTATCTGTTGTCCAATGTCTGCATTTTTTTTTTGCCCACTCTAACCTTTTCTTTTTGTTTTTCTGTTTCAAATGTGGCTTTTTCTGTGCAATTCTTCCCATAAGGCCTGCACCCCTGAGTCTTCTCTTTACTGTTGTAAATGAAACTGTTGTTGAGCGGGTAGAATTCAATGAAGCTGTCAGCTGAGGACATGTGAGGCGTCTATTTCTCAAACTAGAGACTGATGTACTTATTTAGTTGTACATCTGGCCTTCCACATCTCTTTCTGTCCTTGTTAGAGCCAGTTGTCCTTTGTCTTTGAAGACTGTAGCGTACACCTTTGTATGAAATCTTCAGTTTTTTTGGCAATTTCAAGCATTGTATAGCCTTCATTCCTCAAAACAATGATTGATTGACAAGCTTCTAGAGAAAGCTGTTTCTTTTTTGCCATTTTTGCCATTCTTAAGACATGCCAGTCTATTGCATACTGTGGCAACTCAAAAACAAACACAAAGACAATGTTAAGCTTCATTTAACAAACCAAATATCTTTCAGCTGTGTTTGATATAATGGCAAGTGATTTTCTAGTACCAAATTAGCAATTTAGCATGATTACTCAAGGATAAGGTGTTGGAGTGATGGCTGCTGGAAATGGAGCCTGTCTAGATTTGATAAAAAATGACTTTTTTCAAATAGTGATGGTGCTGTTTTTACATCAGTAATGTCCTGACTATACTTTGTGATCAGCTGAATGCCACTTTGGTGAATTAAAGTACCAATTTCCTTCTGAAACAGCAAAATCTGTACATTATTCCAAGCTGACCATAATTTTCAATAATCTTGAACATTATGTAGAAAATGTTATTTTTAAGCAGATCTATATTTCAACATAAGATCATGTATCAACCCCACCAAGAGACCAAATAGTTGGTCTAATGTAAAATGTGGTGTAGATTACAAGTACTTCAAACTTTTAGAAGTTAAGTCAACTAATTTTCATCAAAGCAAACACTAATCACCCTGATGGTGAATTTAAAAAGCAACTTTTTTTATTTATTTTTTTACAGCAAAACATAATTAAAAACATTCTGAACACACACACACACACACACACACACACACACACACACACACACACACACATATATATATATATATATATATATATATATATATATATATATATATATATATATATAGTATATTCTTATAGGCCTTCATATAAATTAACATTAATAAACACTGTAAAGTGTTGCTGTTCCTTGTTAGTTCACATTAGCTAATGCATTAGTAATGTTAATTATAAACTTTTGTTAATGATAAGAAATGTGTTAATATATGTATACATTAACATTAACAAAGATTAATACATGCTGTAAATAAGTGTTGTTCATTGTTAGTTCATGCTAACTAAGGCATTAACTAATGTTAACAAATACAACCTTATTGTAAAGTGTTACCAAATACTTTAAAAAAGTAACGATTCAAGATTATGCTTGTGACTATGCTTCATAATAAAAACTCCTTAAAAAAGCATTTTCAGCCTTTTAATGAGACTGAATTACAAACTCTACAGAGTTACACGACCTAGATATTTTTTACTTAAAGCCTCACAAAAAAATTATTTTAATTCAGATATTAAAAACATGTTTTTCATAGAAGACATGTATAAAATTCATTATCTGTATGAATACCATTTGTAATGCACGACTGAATGACTTAGATAAAATAAATAAATAAATAAATAAAAAATACAAACAGAGCATCACGTCATTGACCCAGTAGCCAACGTGGTAATTTGACTGTAGACCTTTTGCAAACCTTTTATCTCATACCCTATTATAAAGGTGACAATCATGGTGAGTGCCTGGTGCCAGTCGCATTATCCACCCTTTGTGACGTGCAGAATACAGTATAGTCACACAGAAATCATAGAGCATTAAGACCTGGCTCTCTCTAACTACCACCCACAAACTCATGAGAAAAACAAGACCTCTGGAGAAAGCCACAGTCTGCGCATACAAACATGATGCAGACAGGGAAAAAAAAAACCTTGAAGAATGCAAAGGTGTTGGTGGTTGACGCCACTCTAAGCCAGTGTGGCTCTGATGCGCATAACGCTCTCGCAGGCCTGTTGTCTAGGTTTGGCTTATCATAGTCATGAGAAACTCCCATTATGCCTTCAGGGCCTTCTCTGCATGGCAACAGGTATGCTTGTTGACACATGCCAAATCCCTTTCTTTTCTTGTTTTTTTTTTTTTCTTGCTCCTCAAAGTTATTGTGAACGTCGCGTAGTGCCCTGTCTAAACCGCAGACATCAAAAAACCCACCTGAGAAAAGCTGTGACTTGTTTGATTGCACGGGCAGGCTCACAAGATGCCGCAGAGCGAGACTGCTGCTGTCCTGTGAGCTCCTGTTCGTTTTTGTTTGTCTTAAGTGTACTTTTTTATCGTAAGTAGCACATGCTGTATTTATATATGACTGACAGTCACTCCTGGACATTAGATTAACAAGTGAGACAGAGGTTCCAGAGGTTAATTACTACGCTGGTTAATGAAACAAATTTCATGATTTAGTTTGATTCCGATCTGAATCCGATTCATTTGGGTTTATTACATATATATTGTCCATTTTGCTGACATATAAAAATAAATGATCTCTCAGCTAATTCTGTTAATTAAACACTTACTGAGCACTTTATTTGGAGCACCTGTACACCTACTTATTCATGCGAATAATCAGCCAATTGTGTGGCAGCAGTGCAGTGCATAAAATCATTCTGATATGGGTCAGGAGCTTCAGTTAATGTTCACATCAACCATCAGAATGGGGGAAAAATGTGTTCTCAGTGATTTTGACCATGGCATGATTGTTGGTGCCAGACGGGCTGGTTTGAGTATTTCTGTAACTGCTGATCTCCGGGGATTTTCACGCACAACAGTCTCTAGAGTTTAATCAGAATGGTGCCAGTTCTGTGGACGAAAATGCCTTGTTGATGAGAGAGTTCAACGGAGAATGGCCAGATTGGTTCGAGCTGACAGAAAGGCTACGGTAACTCAGATAACCATTTTCCAGATGTTGGATTGTATATAATTTTATATTGCCCTTACCATACTAGTTAACAAAATGTTTTTTGCAAAATAACTGCATATGATGGTCCATTTAGTGCACCTCTGTGAAATGGAAGTCTACATTTCACTGTTGTAAGTCTATAGAGACAGGATCTACCATGGAAAATCAGGAAATATGTGGGAATTTAAATCTTTGATTTTGACTCATATCTTTATGGATGTTATCGAAGTCATGGAAAGGTCTTGAAAATGCATGGGTCAAAATCTGTGGGAACCTTGAAAGGCTAAGCACTATGAACTTAACATTGTTGTATCTGCTACTGGGCATGCCTACTGGAGAAGCATTGTGTCTGAAGACACTACCCACATTCCCCTGTGTTTGAATTTATTTAAGTGTGTTTGGTCAAAGTGTGCCGAATTTATTAATAGATATTTTAGCACTTCATGTGTTTTTAATTATGTTTTGCTGTAAAAAGTTGTTTTGTTTAAATTCACCATCATGGTGATTAGTGTTTGCTTTGATGAAAATTCTTTATTTATGGAGCTGATTTAACTTCTAAAAGTTTGAAGTACTTGTAATCAACACCACATTTTAAGTTAGACCAACTATTTGGTCTCTTGGTGGGGCTGATACATGATCTTATGTTGAAATATAGATCTGCTTAAAAAGAATATTTTTTACATAATTTTCAAGAATATTGAAATTTATGGGCAGCTATACTTAAAAATGCAAGTTTATTGAACTTAATCATTGATATTTTTGAGTTTGCTGAATGTTTTATTTTTTACAGTGTAGTTTCCATGCATAATTTGTACTATTCACAAGTATTTACATTGATATGTAGAACAAGTGTTAAAAAGGTACAGTCTCTTTAAGAACAGTGGCAGTTGGGCAAGTGTCTCAGATGTTTCAGATGAGCGGATTCTTTACCACATCTGTGCTATGTGTGATTAGAATTGTATTTTCCTTGACAAAAGGATTCAGTGGATCTCTTCTTTGGACATTTATTACACAGAGTCAAACCAAACTTTTACTCTCTCAACACGCAGTGAAGGGATCTTGATGCTGAACATCTTTGCCACTACTCTACTCAAACACTAGTGAGAGAAATCTGAAATTTTACGAGCCAGTGGTTAATCACTGACAATTTTAGTCCAATATGCGAGTGATTTACTCACAATGTGGAGGGCTGCACATACAGTATAGGGATGTGCCCGAAGCCGAATACCTTATTTGGAAAGGCACGAATAGTGACTTCAAAACGAATAACGGATTCATCCGAATAATATAAAAAATATTTGTATGACTGATTATCCAAAAAGCACAAGGATAAAGTAACATTTTAAATAAGCATATCCAAATTACAATGCATTTATGAATCTGTGCAGCCAATATTTCTAAAGTGTAAACCTTATGAATGAAAATGCATACGATGTGATTTCAGATCTGATGGGTGCGGTCTCGACTCCGTTTGCGGTCTCTGTTAATTATGCGTGTCTGGAGCTTGTCATGTGTAACATTAACTAAGATACGACATCATATACACTTTCCACTTCTTGAAATGTCTATGTTAATGTATCACACAATTCACATGTGATTCTCATGTATTTATTTATAGTCTAATCTTGAGCGCGATGTTAAATTCCTGACCTGAAGTGATTTAACGTCGGAGCTCATCTTTCTGCCTCTTAAAATTGACCACATTTATATCCACATCAGCGATTAAGGTAATTAATTAATAAAAAGTTTAATTAATTAATATTATTTTTAATAATAATTGTATAATAATAATAATAATAATAATAATAATAATAATAATAATTCTTATCATTATTATTAATTTCATTGTTTTTAGGATATTATTATGAAAAGGCATATACAAGGCATATTTTATTAATTTAAACTATTAACGGAAGAGTAACACTTAAAAATGGGCATTTCGTTTAGACGCACTTCCAGTTTAAGTCCCGTCCACACCCAGTTCTATCCGAATACAGAGACAGATACAGATAATTTTGTCATTTGAACAGGTACAGATACAAATACAGATAATTTTGTCATTTGAACAGATACAGGTACAAATACATTTAATGGCTTCACTGCACAGCCCTAATAGAGTATAATATATATTTTTGGATTTTAAAGGTGCTATATGTAAGATAGACAACAAGCATTTGAAATGGGTACTGCAGTCCAAATTCAAAATATTGGAGATTTGTCTGCCCAGACTTGAAGCTTATGTGGGTTGCCAGAATTAGCCAACTCAGCATCCATTTTAAAGGATTTCTGGGCTTTAAGTTGTCTCCATCTTCCAAAGGCATCTCCAGTTTTTATCCTTGTTTTACTACACCTCTGGTCATGGTGGTTTTTAGATGGATGGCGAGGCTTTTTAGGTCAGGTGGAATCTGTTATCTCTGATCCAGTTCGTTTGCTGGCTTCCATGGCTGCAGCGCGCAGTGTTGTTTGCCTGCAAACTTGTTCAAATCTGGCAACCCGGCGGTGTCGAAATACTGTTGGTGAGTGGGCAGTGGGCGGGATCACACAAGCCAAAACATAAACAGAAATTCTGCCCGGAATGGAAACTTCAAAGCAGAATATACTGGCTGTAGCATTGTTATCGGAGAAGCCAGTATTTCAACTTAGCATGTTTCCTAATTTTCTAATGACATATTATGGCCATTTTATGATTTAGTACAGTAAAAACTATTACATATAGTACCTTTAAGAATCAACTTTGGGATCGTACAAATGAAGATCTTTTCCATCTTTCTGTAAATGTAAATTATTTAAATTCATCCCATTTAAAACAGCTGCTGCAGCCATACACATTCAGACAGATCACTCTGGCTGTTGTATCGCATCTCACCACAAGTGTTTTTAAGATGGCATGTCAAGTAAAAAAAAAAAATCTGATTTTTAAAAACAAGTTTTAAGAATCATGCATTCTGTTCAATTCCGTTTCACTCTGTTTAGATGTTTTTGAATGCAGTAACGTCTTATATGTACGCCCCCCATGAAACGCATCTGATTTTACAACTACCTCTTTCTACAGCAACTTATTCTTTATTTACTACTTATTCTTCATATATTTTTATTATTATTATTTAAAATGGTTATCTAAATAAGAGTTTAAAGAAGAATATATTTCATTGTCAACAAGCGTTTGCTACATTGTTGCACATTTGACAAATAAATCTTTGACTTTGATCCTTGTCTCTCCCACTTCTTCCTCTCCCTATTCTTGATGAGCTCCACTCCAAAAAACACACACGTCTCTAATGGCATCAGCAGTGCCACCTGTACATCACAGAGAGTTCCCCGGGGCCTGATCCGGCCTGGGCTGCTGCCATGTGCTGGGAGAGCTGACATGCTGATAGACGCAGTTGAAGGTGGATTCCAGGGGCAGGTGAAGGATGCGGCTCCTTTGATATTCTTCATGTGCAGAGCGAGCAGGAAGAGAGAGAGAAAAAGTGACAACGTCAAAGGTCAGGCGCTTTGTCGTTGTGTCAAGTGCTTGAAGAGCGATGGATTGCACCCAAAAATGGCGCACCTAATGGGATACATTTCAAATTACATATCAGCCAAGATAAAACTATCTGTCTAAAAGTTCAAATACATACAACATTTTCTATATGGCCCACAGTGCCAGTACTTTGTTGTTACCTGTCCCACACCACACACACAAATACACACAATTGATCTGGCTTCAGTTACTGCTGCCTTGTTCACAAAAAAATGTACACAAACATCCCTTATATAAACTTTTTATTTACCACCTGCTTTCTGTGGGTGGTAATACTGCCATATTAATTGAGCCAGGATAATAGCGCTAACACTTGTGAATCCACCACATTGTACACATGAGCCTCTTTTGCCTAGAAAGGAGACATGTTTGTATTTCAAAAGACAATGAATTAATTTAGATCCTCACAGTTGAATTTTGATTATAAACTTAGCTACTACTACATTGGGCATCAACTTTTCCAGTCATGTTTTTGCTTTAACACCACTTTTCCACATCATGAGGCAAATGATTATATCAGCAACCTTTATTGCGCTCTTCAGAAGTGTAAGTCTTCAAGTTTGTTTCATTCTAAAACCATGATATTGTGATTTGCTTTGATTTTGCACTTCTTTGAATGGCAAATACCAAAAGAAAAATTTGTTGTGCTGCTATGGCAACCATATCTGTGAAGAAAGATGAGCAAACTCAGTCGTAGGAGTAAAGGTGACGAAAATGTTAGCGTTGCAACACAGCCAAAAAGCAAACATCTTGAGTTGCCGTGCCAACAGTTTTCTCCACACTTAGTAGGTTAAACCTCTCAGGAACAGATATCCATCTGAATAAACAAATGGCAACCTGACTCCCCATTAATCCTTTGAAGGACTCTCAATCCAGTCATACTTTATATCAGTTTAAGCTAGTGCAGGAATAAAAAAGAACATTGCAATCATGGAAAACAATAGTAAGACTACTGAAACTTTACCTGAGTGCTAATGTCCATTTTTTTACAGCTTTATAAGGCTACTTTCACACGGTCAGTGTTTGACAACCATATTTATTAACAGGTGTGACTCTTCAACAGGTGTTCTTTTCAAACAGTAGCTTTCAGGAGTGGCTTGAATACTCCCTGTATAAACGAGTAGCCAAAGTCAAGCCCCTCTTAAGTTATTTCGATAGTCATGAATAACGCCTTTATCCACAGTGACTAAACTGAATATTAAAGATTGCGACTTCTATACATGTAAAGTCTTATCAAATCCTAAGTTATTTAATAAACAATTCCAGTGAAGATGCAAGTTTATTCCGTCAAATTTTAATTAACTGACAGCAGCTTTGGGTGCTTTTATTATTTATAACTCACTGTAGAGCGTAGCATTTGGGTCACATCCAGCTCCAGTAGACAATGGGTCCAAGGCGGCAAATACTGCAGCTTCTTCAAGAGCCCAACGCGTCAGCATGTAAATGCCAAAAGCGGCCTCTTCCATCTGTCTTGGGACGTGGCCGGTAAGCGCACTTTCAATGAGCAACCTTTGCCGTCAATAGACTGACACAAAGGGCATTGGAATTTTAACTACGGACGCACCGATATGAAAATTTTGCCCGATACCGATTTTATTCAAATTTTGTCTTCAGATCACTGTCTTACTTAGGAATGCTTAAAAACATTACAAAGATGAACAACAGCTTTTTCACTGTTGTAACAATAAAAAAATTCCATTGAACACTGGATCTGTTGAACACATGACAGGCCAACATTTTAAAGAGAGCCAAAGTGAAAGATCCATACAAGATAAAAAGACACAAAAAATTACTAAATATGATAACATGATGATTTATAGGAAAAAGAAGGTTATTTTGTACTTCTAAAACATTTTTGCACTTCTGTTTTTGCAGTTTAATATGCAGCATTTTAAGGTTTAGTAATCATACAAAATCATATTGCAATTTCAATCTTAATTCAATCAATCATGCAGAATTAATGGATACCATACTTATATCTTTAAAGTCAAAGTCTGCTGGTTTCAAAGTGTTTTGGACGGTTTACCTAATCATGTAGCCTTTAGGTAAGTGCCACTTTCACAACTATCACATCCATTTATGCAGTTTTTTTTTTTTTTTTTTTTTCATATTAACCTGATAAAGAGAAAGATGTTCTTAGGAGTGCCAACCCTTCTACATAGTGTGGCTATTATTATTTCTGGATTGTGCATTTGAATTCACAGAGTTTTTACAAAATGTGTTACTAATTCATTATAAATAAACAATTGTTTTTTTCATATCAGCATTGTCATGCTTATTACAATATGCCAATGGTTTTCATTTGGTAAATCATTGGCTGATAAATATCAGCAGCCGATACACTGATGCATCTGTGACCAGGCGTAATTGGTCTGCGTTGTGTTTTTGTGTGGGTAGAATTAGCACAACTCAGTTTCTTTCAGAGGAGTTTATTTTCTGATGAGCAAAGAAAAGAATAAACAGGATTTTTAAACGCTGCAATGCCCCATAACGCCATATAGTGTGACATGTTGGAAAAGGGCAAGGTAAAAATCACAAACATGTTCTTACAATATTATAATAAACTTGTGCTTTATACATTGGGGCAATGTATGATCACATACAATCGCTGAGCACAAAATACTCAAAGTCAGCGAAATTCATATGAGTATGTAACTGATTTGATTACATAGAATGAGTGAACATGAAAACATACCTGCTGAGCAAAGAAAAGAATCAACAGGATTTTTAAATGCTGCAATGCCCCATAATGCCATAATTTCTGGGATGAATATATATAAAACAAAACTCCTTTAAGATTATAACTCATGACTCATTATTTGGAGTTACATGCAAGTCTTGAAATTCATCTAATTAGCACATGGATTAAAAAAAAAAACATGACAAACCATCTTTAACAACATTATAGTCTCATATCAACTTTATATGAATATATGTTGTTACGGTATATAATTCATAATAACTCAAAAAGATAATTTTAAACAAAAAGATGGTTAAGGATTGACAGGTCAGACTGCAAGACATTACCTCTTCATAGCGTGACATGTTGGAAAAGGGAAGAGGTAAATTGGAAATGGATGTTAATAAGGGTGACCCAAGGGGGGCGGAGTTAGGAAAACATACAACCAACAGGCTCATCAGGGAAAGAATGATGGGGAAAATTTTGTGTAATTATAACACTTTTATATATCTGCTACACATCTTTAACTTTAACATCATGAAATTATGTTGAGGTTCTATTTTGTCCTCATGACATATGTTAGGGTATGAATTTCCATCTGCTGTAACAAATCCCACGCCGATTTAAACATTTAAAAAATGCTGCCTCAAGAAGCATTACGACAGATTTGATATCAGCGATGTGAAATGCCACTGGCCCTCACGTGTCTTGTGAAATTAAAATTTTTGGGTGAACTTCCCCTTTAAGGGTAGTCATATATATATATATATATATATATATATATATATATATATATATATATATATATATATATATATATATATATATATATTTTTATTTAGTTTTTGATAGCTAAACATAACAATAATTAGCACTTTAAAACCGGACTGACATTTGTCTTCTGCTTTGTTAATGTTAACAATTTTAAAGGAAATTAAAATCATTATTGTTTTATTATAAAAGTCAGGAGTCTAACACTTTATGGTTCTTTAGAGGCATTTGCAAGTTTTACTGATGAAACGTAGGTCTTCTGTGATCCCTGTTGCAGCTGTGAGCACTGTGACGCTACAGGCAGGATTGAAAGATGTCTACTTTGGAGAAACCAGTCAGTACAGTGTAGGCAGCATTGCATCACACACTGTACTCATAAACAAGGCTGTATTGCATTTCCTGTTACTTTGCACGACATTTTCTTGGCTGCCCTCGACAGGCTTGGCTGCAGTGACATAGTTGAGGTGAAGCGCTGGTTGAGCAGGGACACTTGGCACATGGCCAGCAGACAGTTCCAACACCACCCTCACTTCATGAACCCCCACCAAACCACAAGCCTGAGCCCCTAAAAAAAACATTAGGCATATTGGATGCGTTAACCCTTCCCACCGCCCCAAAAAACATCATATAAAACCATGGCTGCATCCCAAAATCCAAGAAATACCCCCATACTCATAGCACACTGGGGCATGCCTGAGGGGTGGCCTCATCCACAAGTTATTTCCCATAATGTAAAAAAGAAAGTTGTATAAAGTTTCAAGTTCTGTATATACCGTACAGTACATACATATTCTATTACTATACGTTTCTGAACTATTGCTTATTTCTACGTCACTAATCCAATGTGTCTTTCAATTCAACTTTTTTTTTTTTTAAATGTATTTGTAATGAAAAAACTTATTAAAATAGAAAAGTGCAAAGGCAGAGGCCATTGCACTAATTACTCCTTATGCGCTGTGTTAGAGGATGCTTGGCAGATTTGGTTGGATTCTGCAAAACAACAGAAGAAAAGTTGGGAAAACTTTGTTGTAATTATTACAGTGAAAAACTTAAGCAATGTTTAACATGGCCAATTGGGCATATAGTGTTAGTACTTTTGAATTGTGAACCGAAGCAATATCATGCATTATTTAGGCCTACTTTCGCTTTTTTGTTTAACATTTTAAAGTCCTCCATAGATTCCGTGTT
Organism: Myxocyprinus asiaticus; assembly: GCF_019703515.2. NCBI lineage: Eukaryota > Metazoa > Chordata > Actinopteri > Cypriniformes > Catostomidae > Myxocyprinus > Myxocyprinus asiaticus. Next base: position 11,253,471 of record NC_059375.1, on the reverse strand, counting down.
GCAAAAATTACATTGCTTATTTACAGTAATAAATTAATTTAAACCATCAGTTTTGTACATAGCCAGGGTAAACTGCACCTTATTTCTGTGTTTGGAAGCATTTTTTAAATCAGAGGCTGAGGTCCTTAAATTAAACGCTCTACACCTCTGAGATGCAGATTCCATGAGCACGCATTCAAGTGCCTGTGCTTGTGCTGCTGTACGATCAGCCTAGCAAAAGGCATTTCACACAAGGCTGACATTTAAATGGATATAACATTAAATTAAACAATGGTTTAGAGCTTGACAGGGTCAGATTGGGAGACACAATTTTACACTGAACATGTTTCACCTTAGATACTGTAACTAATATTTCTGTTATTATTATTATTGATTTATATGTGGGTTTCATAGGCTATGTTGCACATAAATAGAACAGATTGATCCATGTTATAACTCACTGATTTATGTAATTGACGACACATTGAAATTGAAATCACGACACACAACCTGATTTCAGTCATGTCAACAGTCGGAAAGATATAGCATGTTAATGTGGGTATGACATATTGATAAGATATTGGTCTTGGCGGATTAGATCTGCTATGCTGCTGCTGGTGCAGAGGAAGTACGGAGACTTGTTACTGATAGAACATTCACAGACATACTGAGTTAAGCATGTGGACATGCTGCTGCACAATTAGACAAAACACAAGACATGCTGCATCGAGCATGTAGGACATGCTGCTGCATAAATAGACATACATACAATACCTCAACAAAGCAGGGAAGCTGCACAAACGCTTAACACATAAACACGAAATCCAACCACCCAAACAAACAGATCTATCGCCAAAACTTGTGTACTGCTGCTGCTTCGAAGAGCCATGTGCACCGAGTGTATGCTAGCTAGGTGTGCCTTGGCCACTGGCCGAATGGTGTAATGCTAATAAACTAAATATCTATGTGTGCCTTGGCCTGCTTGGCCATTTTATTGACTTAAATGGTTAGTGACCTGACTCATGATGTGTACCTGGACCTGGAAAACCCAGAGCTGATTTAACTAGTGACTTAGCCAGACCAAATCTGGCGAAGGCTTACCTTGTTAAAGACGTGCTGTGTCATGGCCAAAAGCAGACCTTACTATGCAAGAAATCCCCAGCAACCACCTAAGCATTTTCACAGAAAAACTCTTGCAGCGTGCTGTAGTGAAACCGGCTTGTCTGTAAAACTGAGATATTTAAATGTTAGACAGAGAAAGACACAAGTTGATAGGCTACCCGATTACATGTTAAATGACCAATCAATGTCGACTGGCTTAATATGTCACATGGAGCAAGCTGACTGGCAAAGAGATTACACATTCAAAGAACATATCTGCTTGCACCACATAGAGTTACATGGCTGAACTTCAGTCATAAGGCTCATTTGAGATGAGTAAGTTCTGCACAGAACCTCTCACGGGCAGGTGCATGCTGGTTAGTCTGACTTGCTGTGATGTCAAGGCAACGTATGTGAAAAATACTCTCGCGAGAGTGAGGCACCCGCAGTCTTTGGAGGAAGGTGACAGAGTTGGTTTTTACCAGCTGCACAAAGTGCAAACACGATGGGAAACGACTTGCAAACAATGCAGCTTAATGCTCATTTGCTTAAACAACCGTAAAGCTTTGTTCACTTCTAAAATGTTTGATTTTTTAACTCTGTTATCATGCTTTTGTAAGTATAAATTATGTGTGAATATTCCCAACACTCTGAGAGTGCGATCTCTGTATGGGACATGTGATTGTTATTATATTTCTAAACTATTTTAAATTTGTTTAATTATTTAACTAAAAATGGATGAAACAGACATGGCTTTTAGAGGGAATGAAATAACAGATACATTGGGTGACTTGTTCATCATACTCAGCTTCATTTAAAAGCAACAGAATTTAAATTACATTACATCCACTTTATTAGCAACAAAGCACATGAAAGCGAACCATGCAATATCTGCCTTTGATCTAGTAGGTGGCTGATCCACTACGAGAAGAGAGAACTGTCCAGCCTGCCGGCACTTATTTCCCTCCTCCACTGACTGCAGCCGCCTAATCTCGTCTACTTTCAAGGTGAGGTGGTTGGCATCTCAGACTAGTCTCAGGTGCTTATGTTTATGCAGCTGGTTGGTCAATAGGCTAATAGCAATAATGAAAATGTGTTTAATTATTAAGGAAACAAAACAGTTTATGATTGGCAATATTCAAAATAATTTATTTCACACATTTTTATATACTTCAATAATTTCAGTAAAGATTGAAAAATCTGCATTGCATGCTTTAAAGTATTTCCCACTACTGTTGCTTTTGAGGCCTTATGGCACAATGCAATTTCAAATCTAATACTGACTTACTTACACATCATCTTAATCATCTTACATACAAGTAAACGTCTTACCTTTAACTAAATAGTCGTCTTAGGAGAACACTGTGATCCGGTTGATCAAGTCTGTTTTTTAAGAACTTCAGCACAAACCTCCTCTCACCTCCTTTAGGCAATGCCTGAGTAAGAAACTTAGAAACTTGTAGGCAACCCAATTGTAAGTTTTTGCATTGTCCGTGCTGTTTTTCAATTATTTTTCTATGTAAACATGCACTAGATGGACATCTTTGGCCCTGGTGAAGCATCTTGCACAGGGTTTTTAGACACGTGACCGGTTAAAAATAACTTAAATTGTTAAAAACACGTCTCAAGACACCTGCGTTCTGTTCTATTCATTGTGCTGCATCTAGATATTTTGTAGCGCAAGGGCGCGTTCGGTGTAAACGGCCCCTTTCTCTTTCTTTGATCATCTTAGATCCAATGACAAATGTGTGAAATGTGCGAAACATTGAGCAATGAAGCATTATGGGGGTCGTTTTTTACTTTCAAAATTAAATATATTGTATAGCAATAGTGTTATATTTTAAAGGATATTTATTTGTTTAATTTTTTATTTTTATCGTTTTTTTAAGTTTTATATATGTATATATATATATATATATATATATATATATATATATATATATATATATATATATATATATATCATAATGTGCATAAGCCTGCTAGCCTCCCACCAGCCCGCCGGTCCACCGAGAAAAGTACAGACTCTCCCGATGGCCAATCTGACCTGGAGCTCGAGGCCCCTTGGGTTTAAAGGCCCGTGGGCAAAGGTCCAATTGGCCCTTTGGTTAATCCATGCCTCCACTTTCCGTGTGAGCTCCAGTTTCTGAAATGTCCACAGGGTGGTGCCAAAAGTGAGTTTTATTTTTATTTGTAAATGATGTAATACAGTCAACAGAAATGCATATTTTATTTAGTCAACATCCTAGACCAAACCCTAACACTAAACTTAACTGTCAGTGAAGTAAAAATGTAATTTTATAGAAAAAATACAACCTCTGAATGATGCTCACCATTTTTTATGTGAACACAATTACAGTATTTCCTGGTTCCCATGGGACTAGAACCCATTTCTTAGAGATTGCTCGTGCAACACACTATTAGCAGACATAAAGGGAAATGTATAGGGATAGGAATCGTTAGGAATGTAACGATTCCGGTTCCGATTCCTTTTAACGGTTCCAGTAACGATTCTTTTAGTACTTTTAAAGGGAAAGTTCACCCAGAAATGAAAATGCTCTCATCATTTACTCACCCGCATGCCATCCTAGATCTGTATGACTTTATTTTTTTCTGCAGAACACAAACCAAGATTTTTAGAAGAATATCTCAGCTCTGTGGGTCCATACAATGCAAGTGAATGGTGGCTAGGTCTTTAAACCTTCAAAAAACACATAAAGGCAGAATAAACTTAATCCGTTTGAAGAAATATGATAGGTGTGGGTGAGAAACAGATCAATATTTATGTCCTTTTTTCTATAAATCTCCTGCCAGCCCCGACCAGCAGGTGGCGATATGCACAAAGATTGTGAATTGCCAAAGCACAAAAAAAAAGAATGTGAAAGTGAGAGTGGAGATTTATGGTAAAAAAGGATGTCTGGTGAGGGATGGAGCTTCTCAATAATTTGTCTGAATAGGGTCAATTTCAGGGTACATGAATTTTCGGCAGTAACATGTCGATTTTACTAAAACTAATAAATACACCTCTAGATCCCTTAATGAGATGCTTTGCATTAGGGCTGTCTCGATACAATCAAATATCAATATATCACGATACTTTTTCTCACGATATTGTATCGATACTTAGATGAAATTCTGTGCAGTCCGAGGCGCTTCTGTGAGGCACGAAAGAGACTGAAACTGATCCAGCAGGATTCACAGTTTCTCTTACAGACCTCCTGGAGCTCTCTCATGTGTTGGATCAAGGAAAATATTAATTTTCTACTTAATCTTCATTTGTACGATCCCAATGTAAATTCTAAAATTGCAAAGATTGCTCTTTCTTTCTATCTGCAATCCCCAACAGTCAGATAAATGGATAAATACTTCCCATTTGCAACAACAACAAAAAATAAATGTCTGTGATTAGTCACTGGCTGGTAATTTTTTAGATTTAACTGACCAGTGTTTGAGTGGTGTAGTGGCATAGAAGTTCAGCACCGAGATCTTTTCACTACGTGCTGAGAGTTTTGACTCTTTCTGTGTAATGAGTCCAAAGAATAGATTCAAGCAAACCATTTGTTGTTTAATAATGTCTCTTTTAATATCCTTTCTGTTCTCTACAGTCAGTTATTTATAAAAAATAACAAAAGAAACATTTAATTCAAAGCACACATAGCATGGATGCTGTAAAGAAGCCATTCGACCAAACAAACACTTCTGTCAAAGTCCCTGCCACAGCTCTTAAAGAGAGTGTTCTACATATCAAAGTAAATACTTGTAAATAGTACAAATTAGGCATGTAAACAACAAACATGTAACAATATACTGTATATATGCAATATAATACATGCAATTTCAATACATCATGTTTATTGATGTAATACATGGACTATATTTAAAAAAAAAAAATAAAATAAAATGTCACCAAAATAATGAAAATTATATTTGTAAAATTGATACTGTATGTCTGCAGTTTAACAAGTTAGAAGGTCCCCTGTATACTGAATAACAGCATTAGCTGAAAGAGAATATCTTTATTACTGTATGTAAACAAAATGGACATTATAACTGAAATATCCCCCAAATTAATTGAAATTATTCAAAATTAAGCTAAATCGAATCATGATATTGTGATGTAACGCGATATAGCGAATCATGACATGTGTATCGCAATACGTATCGTTTTGTGAAGTGGCAGGTGATACCCAGCCCTACTTTGCATAGGCAAGCACCACTTACATTCTCCTCAGAAAATGTAAAACATCATGGTTACTTGTGTAACCTCCGTTCCCTGATGGAGGGAACGAGACGTTGTGTCGATGTAGTGACACTAGGGGTCACCCTTGGGAGCCCGAGACACTTCTGGTCTTTGATAAAAGGCCAACGAAATTGGCGAGTGGTATTTGCATGCCACTCCCCCGGACATACAGGTATAAAAGGAGCTGGTATGCAACCACTCATTCAGGTTTTATGCTGAGGAGCCGATATAAGGTCCGGCCATTTCAGCGGGTAGTTCACCGTTGTGGCAGGAGGGACACAACGTCTTGTTCCCTCCATCAGGGAATGGAGGTTACACAAGTAACCATGACGTTCCCTATCTGTCACTCACTCCATATTGTGTCGATGTAGTGACACTAGGGGTCCCTATACGAAATGCCACAATTGGCTGAACTGTGTTATGTGAACTGGCGGTGTGTGGTGGGCAGACTACTGTGTGCCACATAGCCAGCACACCAGGTCGACACGTAACCTCCCCCAACATAGTCATGAGTGTCGAACGGCCCTTTAGGAACAAGTCGACTACCCAAAAGAGAGAGACAGGCTTAACCCAGTCGTGACCTCTTTTCCCCTTCTCTTTTTCCACTCCCTAAAAAAGAAGGGGGATTATCCGACTGGGCCGCCAGGTCTAGTTGGGGGGTGTCCCTCCCAAGGGGAAGACACTGCGGAGACCACACCTCACCCAAAGGGGGTATCTAAGTGGAAGAATATGTCACATGGTCTTTCCGACCATGTGGAGAGTCTTCAAGGTAGATCCTGCCCAATGGGGGAGGAGTTACTACAAACATGGAGACTGGGGCAGAGGGGCTCTGCCCAAGGAAGACGCAGTTTGCCAACAGCGAAACGAATTAGCGGAAGATATATATAATCGCATGGGGTTAGCCTTACAGGGAACCACCACATACGGAGCACCTACCCCAGAACAGGGCTCTTAGTTAGCGCGTGTACTGGGCCGCCAGCGAATCTCTCCGAAAACTCGACTGCCACAGGGCTTGGAGGAAGTCAACCAGGGAACAAAGTTTGTGAACACTACTGGGAATTAATGGTGCACGTCTTCAGCTCCAAAGGAGGTGGAAAGCGCTATGTGCAAGTGATACACCCGGCCAGCTATCCCGGGCTTATCCGCTTGTGTTGCGTGCCACTACCTGGGATGAAACCGGTTCCACCCAGAGGTTGTAGAACCTTGCACGGGTGTTGGGTGTTGCCCAGCCCACTGCTCTGCAAATGTCTGTTAGAGAGGCACCCCTGGCCAGGGCCCAGGGAGCCACTACACCCCTGGTAGAATGGGCTTGTAGCCCTACCGGGGGCGGCATGTCCTGGGCAACATATGCCATACTTATGGTGTCAATGAGCCAGTGGGCGATCCTCTGCTTGGAGACAGCGCTTCCTTTCCACTGTGCACCAAAGCAGACAAAGAGCTGCTCAGAGATTCTAAAGCTCTGCGTGCGATCCAAATAGATGCATAAAGTGCACACCGGACACAGCGACAACAGGGCTGGGTCTGCCTCCTCCTGGGGCAGCGCTTGCTGGTTCACCACCTGGTCCCTAAAGGGGTGGTGCGAACCTTGGGCACATAGCCCGGTCAAGGTCTCAGGATCACGTGAGAGTAACCCAGACCAAACTCCAGGCATGTTTCGCTGACAGAGAACGCTTGCAGGTCACCTACCCTCTTGATGGAAGTGAGCGCAGTCAGGAGGGCAGTCTTCAAGAAGAGTGCCTTAAGCTCGGCTGACTGCAAAGGCTCAAAGGGGGCTCTCTATAGACCCTGAAAAACTACAGAGAGGTCCGATGAGGGAACGAGGTGTGGTCTGGAGGGATTCAGCCTCCTGGCGCCTCTTAGGAACCTGATGATCAAGTCGTGCTTCCCTAAGGACTTACCGTTGACTGCGTCATAGTGTGCTGCTATGGCGGCAACTTACACCTTCAAGGTGGAAGGGGACAGCCTCCCTTCCAACCTCTCCTGCAGGAAGGAAAGCACTGATCCAACTGCGCATCTCTGGGGGTTTTTCCGACGGGAAGAACACCACTTAGCGAACAGACACCACTTAAAGGCATACAGGCGCCTTGTAGAGGGGGCCCTAGCCTGAGTGATCGTGTCTACCACCGCAGGCATACCAGAGTGGGCAGTGGGGAGGATTCTTGGGAGGCAAACAGGTGCACCTGTGCCTGTCGAATCGACTCCAAGTCAGCTGGACCACCTGAGGGTGAAGTCTCCACTCTCCCCTGAGGGTAACCTGTCATGTCAGCGCGTCCGCTGTAGTGTTGAGGTTGCCCGGGATGTGAGTGGCTTGCAGCGACTTAAAGTGCTGCTGACTCCAGAGGAGGAGATGGTGGGCGAGTTGTGACATACAACGAGATCGCAGACCACCTTGGCAGTTGACATATGCTACCTTGTCGTGCTGTCTGTCTGAACTAACACGTGCTTGCCCTGGATCAACAGCTGAAACCTCCGCAGGGTGAGCAGAATTGCCAACAACTTGAGGCAGTTGATGTGCCAATGCAGTCGCGGACCCGTCCAGAGGCCAGCGGCTGCATGCCCGTTGAAAACAGTGCCCCAGCCCATTTTGGAGGCGTCTGTCGTGACCACGACGCACCTGGAGACCAGTTCTAGAGGAACGCCTGCCCATAGAAATGAGAGGTCAGTCCAAGGGCTGAAAAGATGGTGACAGACCGGCGTGATGACCACGCGACGTGTCCCATGGTGCCATGCCCATCTCGGGATTCGAGTCTGGAGCCAGTGCTGAAGTGGCCTCATATGCATCAACCCAAGCGGGGTGGCCACCGCCGAGGATGCCATATGCCCCAGGAGCCTCTGAAAAAGTTTCAGTGGAACCGCTGTTTTCTGTTTGAACGCCTTCAAACAGGCTAGCACTGACTGGGCATGCTCGTTCGTAAGGCGTGCCATCAAGGAGACTGAGTCCAACTCCAATCCGAGAAAAGAGATGCTCTGAATCGGGAGGAGCTTGCTCTTTTCCCAGTTGACCCGAAGCCCTAGTCGGCTGAGGTGTGAGAGCACCAGGTCCCTGTGTGCACACAACATGTCTCGAGAATGAGCTAGGATTAGCCAGTCGTCGAGATAGTTGAGAATGTGAATGCCCACCTCCCTTAACAGGGCAAGGGCAGCCTCTGCGACCTTCGTAAAGATGCGAGGAGACAGGGACAGGCCGAAAGGGAGGACTTTGTACTGATACGCCTGACTCTCGGACGCAAACCACAGGAAGGGTCTGTGTCGGGAAAGGATCGAGACGTGGAAGTATGCATCCTTCAGGTCTACCACCACGAACCAATCTTGATGCCGGATGCTCGCCAGAATGCGGTTTTGCATCAGCATCTTGAACGGGAGTCTGTGTAAAGCCTAGTTCAGTACTCACAGGTCCAAGATTGGCCGTAACCCACCGCCTTTTTCCGGTACGATGAAGTAGCGGCTGAAAAACCCCTTCTTCATCTCGGCTGGAGGGACAGGTTCTAACGCGCCCTTCCATAGGAGGGTAGCGATCTCCACGCAAGGTAGCAGCATTTTCGTCCTTCACCAAGGTGAAGTGGACACCGCTGAACCTGGGCGGACGCCCGACAAAGTAAATCGCGTAGCCGAATCGGACGGTCCGGACCAGCTCTCGCGATGGATTGGAAAGCGCAAGCCATACGTCCAAGTTCCGTGCAAGGGGGACCAAAGGGACAACATCATCAGACGTACCAGCAGGTGGGGCCTCGTGGCGGGGCGGAGCTTGAGGTGCCACACCACGTCGTGGCCGTGCTGAGTCTAAAGACATCGAAACACTTACCTGGCTCATTGTGACCACCCCCGGAACAGCCTGGGATGGGGGATGAAGAGGCCTGTCCTCGTGACCCATGGAGACTGTCACATCATGGGCGGATTTGTGCGACAGCTGGGCGCTCAGGGGTGGGAGACCGCCGCTGGAGTGCCAAACCTGCCAAATAGAGTGGTGGATGGTGGTCGTGATGATGGCCGTGCATATGGGATACGTGACCCAGGGAACAAGGAAACCGCTCTTGCTGAGCTCTTGAGTACTGCAGCCACTTGGGCATGCAGCGCAATTAAATGCAAAAGGTAACAAAAAGATGGAGAGATCTGCTTACCAGCTCCAGAGCAGCGGGTTTCGTTGTCCCTGGGTCGGCCGTCTCAAGGGCGCTTTGAAGCCTTTCACAGGTTCTGGGCAGCCGTGAGACGGGTGGCGTCTGCTTCCTGCAGTGGGCTCCACGCCGGGGCCGGGCCGAAGGGGCGGGCTGCAGCAGAGCTGGTGCAGTCACCGCAGGAGGACGCCCTTGGCGATGATTAGACGGGGTGCAGGATCTTGAGCCATGCGGGGGCAGGATATGCCAGCTAGCATCTGTCTACTGCTCCACCATGAAGAACTGCTGGGCAAAGTCCTCGACAGTGTCGTCGAATAGGCCCGCCTGGGAAATGGGGGCAGCAAGGAACCGTGTCTTGTCGGCCTCGCCCATCTCGACCAGGTTGAGCCAAAGGTGGCGTTCCTGGACCAATAGTGTGGCCATCGTCCGCCCGAGAGACCGCGCCGTGACCTCCATCGCTCGGAGAGCGAGGTCGGTCACCGAGCGCAGTTCCTGCATCAATCCCGGGGTGGAACTACCCTCGTGCAGTTCCTTTAGCGCCTTGGCGGACTTGCAGGAGAGCCATGGCATGCAGGGCGGAGGCGGCTTGTCCAGCGGCACCATAGGCCTTGGCCGTCAGAGATGATGTAAACCTAGAGGCCTTGGATGGGGGCTTTGGGCACCTGCGCCAGGTGGCGGCGTTCTGCGGGCATAGGTGCACCACGAGTGCCTTTATCCACCGGGGGATTGCCAAATAGCCCTTGGCCGCCCCACCATCGAGGGTAGTGAGGGCGGGGAAGCTGAAAAGATCGGGACCGGGCAGTAAAAAGTGCCTCCCACGACCTTGTCAGCTCTTCATGCACTTACGGGAAGAAAGGAATGGGGGCAGGGCATGGCTTTGAGCGACGCCGCGAGCCCAGGGACCAATCACTGAGCCATGAGGGTTCAGGGAAGAGCAGAGGGTTCCACTCTAGCCGATGCTCATGGCTACCCTGGAAAGCATGTCGTCATCCCCGTGTCAGCCTGTGACTGGGCAATCGTTCCTGAAGGGAGGAGCCCAGCTGAGGCTTACGACTGGACGAGCCCGCTCTCCGATGCTGCGCTCGAGAGCTCATCACTTTCGCAGGCTCCGAATAAGAGGTTGAACTCGCCGTGAGACGAGCCGGCGGACTCATCCAGAAGCCCGATCGGGGCAGACGAGCGTGCTGGGGAATGGGAGGTCTTTGGGGGGATACCCGGCAGAGGCGGTCCCACTGGAGTCCCCAAATCACTCAAAGTGCTAGCCACACTGGCCTCATACCCGTGGGTAAAAGGACCGAGGCGGGGAGCCTCTGGGGTGGCTTGCTTTCTTACGAAAGCGAGCTGTGACCGCAACGTTGCCATGTCCTCACAATGAGAACATGACCATCCACGAACGCTGTCTCTGTGTGAGCAGTGCCCAGACACGAAAGACAGTGATCGTGACTGTCAGAAGGCGATAGATAAAGAGCGCAACCAGGAATAACACACAAACGGAAAAGCATCTTTAGAAAGACGTGTTTTTAAAAAGATGTTCTGTGTGTGCCGCTCTTTTAGAGAAATATACTCTTTTAGAGAAATATACTCTTTTATTTCTGCCGAAGCACCCAGGGGCATTCTCTACAGTGCACCAATGCAGAGGGGGGAGAAGCCACTGAAATGCGCCGTCAGATCCAGCAGAGGTGAATGAACAGTCATGGGAATTCAGCTCAGTGAGCATGACCGTTCGGCTCCGAAGAGAAAATCTGAATGAGTGGTTGCATACCAGTTCCTTTTATACCCGTATGTCTGGGGGAGTGGCATGCAAATACCACTTGCCAATTTTCATTGGCCTTTTATCAAAGACCAGAGGTGTCTCGGGCTCCCAAGAGTGACCCCTAGTGTCACTACATCGACACAATGTTGAGTGAGTGACAGATAGGGAAATTAATTTAGAGCATGAATTTATTGTTTTGTTGTATTTAAAAATTAGCCTTAAAGAACAGTTCATCCATAAATGAAAATTTGCTGATAATTTACTCACCCTCAGGCCATACAAGATGTATATGACCTTCTTTCTTCATCAGAACAGGATTTAAGATTTTTAGGAAAGTATCCCAGGTTTTTAGCTTAATCCAGTGCAAGTGAATGGACAACAATATTTGACGGTCCAAAAAGCAAACTTAGTCAGCATCAAAGTAATCCACATGACGCCCGCCGATCAAGTAATGTCTTCTGAAGTGAATCAAAGTGAATCTGAAGTGAACTGTTTGTGTGAAAAACTAATCGCTAATTAAAACTTTATTAACTTTAAAAAATCACTTCCTGTAATCACTGAATGCCTCATGCCGCTGTCGTGTGACATCGTCACACGAGAATTCAAAAGTTCCGTTCTGTTTACCACATAGGAACGTACTTCACATGATAGTTAGGTCAATTCAAACAGCTACAAAGAGCTGGCTGAAGTGCCGATTTAAAGTTAAAAATGATTAGCGATTTGTATTTCACACAAACATATCGATCCACTTCAGAGGACATTACTTGATCAGTGGGAGTCATGTGGATTACTTTGATGCTGACTAAGCCTGCTTTTTGGACCATTCAAAAATTGGTTTCCATTCACTTTCATTGGATGAAGCTAAAAACCTGGGATACTTTCCTAAATATCTTAAATCCTGTTCTGATTAAGAAAGCAGGTCATATACATCTTGTATGGCCTGAGGGTGAGTAAATTATCAGCAAATTTTCATTTTGGGGTGAACTATTCCTTTAAAGGTGCACTCAGTAACTTTTGTCTTTGTGTCATTTTTCATATCAAGTAAATGTATCTTGTTCAAAGAATGTTTAGATATTTTTTACTGTAAAACAAGACAAAAATACTGATGAAGAAAATGACTTTCTCCTGGGAGCTGTTCGCCTGATGTCCCCACGGTGTCCTCTCTAGTCCCATTGCGCTCCATTCCTCTGTCCCTCCCTCTTCAGAGTCTGAGCATACACAGTCTGTAATTGTGAAAAAGCCACAGCACACAGCCAGGGATATAAATACCCCATTTCTCCTGTTACTGTTAAAATAAAGGACCTTATGAAAAAAGAAACAAGGACTCTTTTTTGTGGCATCCGCCTGCCAGTGCAAGGGTTTATTTTGGCCGATTTGGAGTGCTGTGTGCCTAAAGCATCCTGAAAACTGGTTTCCTCTAAAAAGGATGCGCTTGGTTGCTAAGAAACTGCCCCATACAAAGAAATGCAAGAAAAATGCAGGAAACTTTAAGCTTAATGAGGGTTCATTTGTGAAGTGTTTTTGGAGTGAATCTCATGAAAACATTTTCAGATGTAATTTCACTTCAAAATCAATAGATTACAAAATTATATTTAGCATAAAGAAAATAAAGCCTATTCTTAGAAATACGAACAATTTCAAGACATTGTGACATTACTTTCATGGTAATTAAGCAGCCCTGCCCCCAACCCTCCAAATGTACTTTTGACCATTTTGTAATTCCCATTATTCTCAAAGGGTGATCAGATTCTCATTACTGTACTATTGTAATTTTGTAAAAATGACTGTAAGGCAAAGATTGTTCATTTAAAGCCTAAAATAAGGGCAATACAACAAATAATACCATGCTGTATGAATACTTCACATATATGCAGCATAAAAATAATCCATAAGACTTCAGTGGTTTATTCCATGTCTTCTGAAGAGATCAAGTTGGTTTTGGGTGAGAACAGACCAAAATGTAACTAATTTTTACTGTTCATCTTGCCATTGCAGTCTCTAGGCACGATCATGATTTCAAGCTCAATTAAAACTTCCTAGTGTTTGACGTATGCACAGAGCGCTAGATGGGGCTAGGAAGTGTAATTGAGCATGAAATCATAATCGCCAATCAGACTGCAGTTGTCAAGAAAAATGTGTTACATTTTGGTCTGTTCTCGCCCAAAACCGTTTGGATCGCTTCATGAGACATGGATTAAACCACAAATTAATAATAATAATAATAATAATAATAATAATAATAATAATAATAATATATTATAATTTTCTTTAATGTTGTTGTTATTTACACTTAAATATAAGCTGTCCAATTCCTACAGATGCTGCACAGCTAAATCATAAAGTTATGTAAATGAAAAAGAATGATAAAGTGAGCCCTTGAAGTGATGCTGAACTGAATATATAAAGCAAACTGTCTGCAACAATTTACTGTGTATTAAAGTATACATAAATATATACATATATTATGTATAAAGTATATGTACTGTACATATATTAAGCCTCAAGTTAGTGAAGCAATTTCACATGAGCAAGAGTGATGTATGGCCCTACATCAACACGGCTGTGATATGGCAGGTAATCACAGCTGTGCTTATTTAGGGCCTTACAGCACAATTGTGAGTGTGATATTGCTTTAAGTTCAAAGAACAAGCAAACAAAAAAGAGAAAAAAAAACAAGGACTGTGACACAAAAAATAAAAAAAACATTTTTTTTTTTTTTTGCATTGAACTACTTTCTCACGCCACGGATCAGGATCTGCTGTTGCTAGTTCAAAAGATGCACAAAAGCCTCCTTTACCAAATTCAAAAACGTCACTTCAGAACTAGTAAGAATAACTTGAGCTGTTTCTAACAAGTTATTGGAGAAACAAGGATGCATGTGGGTGTATTTGAAAGAGAGAGAGAGAGAGATTGAGCTTGTGTGATTACCTGCGTCTGTCGCAAATCCCAAGCAGTAGTGTAATGTTAGTCAGCTTGCTGAAGATAATGGGAAGTATGGTCAAATACGTACTATTTTCTCTGTGTAAAAATAGCCGTCAGAGCGGGGGTCTCCCCTAAGTATTTCGCAGTAGCTAGTGCACAAAAGTCAATCACTATAGAAACCATTCTCTCCTCGTGTTGATTATATCTTCTCACAACACGGAAACTCCGGTATCAGATAAGCGCCTTGAGTATGTTTTGAATACTTAAGATTATCTGTTCCCTATCTGTCACTCACTCAATGTTGTGTCAATGTAGTGACACTAGGGGTCACCCTTGGGAGCCCCAAACACCTCTAATCTTTGAGAAAATGCCAATGGGAATTGGCAAGTGGAATTTGCATGACACTCCCCTGGACATACGGGTATAAAAGGAGCTGGCTCACAACCACTCATTCAGATTTTCACTTCGGAGCCGAGCGGTTGTATTCAGTGAGCTGAATTACTCTGGCGATCCATTCACCTCGAAAGCTGTTGGGTTTATGGCGCATTACAGTGGTTTCTCCCCCTTGTGCACCGGTGGAGTGCAGAGAACGCCCCTGGGAGCTTCAGCAGCTAAAAGAGTATATTCTTCTACTGAAAGAGTATATTTTCCCTTCTAAAAGAGTGGCACTCACGGAGAGCATCTTTTTAAAGATGACTTTCCGTTTGTGTTTAATTCCTGGTTGCGATCGTTAATTCTCTGCTTCCGATGGCCATGATCACTGTCTTACGTGCTTGGGCGCTGCCCACGTGGAGACAGCGTTCGTGGAGGGGTCATGTCCTCACTGCAAGAACATGACCATGGCAACGTTGTGGTCGCAGCTTTCTATTGTCAGAGGGAAAGCCATCCCAGCGTCTCCATGCCTCGGTCCTTCTACCTATGGGTATGAGGCTGTGTTGGTTAGCACTGGGGCGATTTGGGGATCCCAGTGGGAGCTGCTCCACCAGGTAACCCCCCACGAAACTCCCATTCCCCAGCACGCTCGTTCACCCTGGTCGAGTTCTGGGATGAGACCGCCGGCTCATCTCAGGGTGAGTTTGCGGTCTCATTCGGGGCTCACGAAGAGGATGAGCTGTCGATCGCAGCATCGGAGAGCGGGCTCGTCCAGTCTGACGCTGAGGACTTGGCTGGGATCCCATCTTCGGGTGCGGTCGCCCAGTCGCAGGCCGATGCGGAACTGGCGGCCATGCTTGCCCGGGCGGCTGCGAGCATCGGGCTGGAGCGGAAATCTCCACTCCCCCCGAACCCTCACAGCTTGATGTTTGGTTCCTGGGCTCAGAGCACCGCTCACGGCCACGCCCCGCCCCGGTCCCTTTCTTCCTGGAGGTGCATGAGGAGCTTACGAGTTCGTGGCAGGCACCTTTCACTGCCCAGACCCGGTCTCTCAGCTCCTCCGCTCTCAATACCCTCAATGGTGTGGCTGCCAGGGGGTACTCAGCAATTCCCCAGGTGGATAAGGTGGTTGCGGTGCACCTGTGCCTGCAATATGGCGCCACCTGGTGGAAACTCCCGAGACTCCCATCCAGGGCCTGTAGATTTACGCCGTCTCTGGCGACTAAGGCCTACGGTGCCACTGGACAGGCAGCCTCTGCCCTGCACACCATGGCTCTCCTGAAAGTGCACCAAGCCAAGGCGCTAAAGAACTGCACAAGAGCTGCATTCGGCAACTGATCTCGCTCTCCGGGTGACGAAGGTCACGGCACGGACTCTCGGGCAGGCGATGTACACCCTCGTGGTCCAGGAATGCCACCTTTGGCTCAATCTGGTCGAGATGAGGGAGGCTGACAAAGTACGGTTCCTGTTACCCATCTCCCAGGTTGGCCTATTCAGCGACACCGTTGAGGACTTTTCCCAGCAGTTCTCAGTGGTTAAGAAGCAGACGGAGGCTATTCAGCACGTCCTGCCCTGGCGCGGATCAAGATCCCGCACCCCATCTTATCACGACCGCCGGACACCACACCTTTACGGCAGGCATGGCGCTCCGGAGGCGGACCCCCCGCCCCCGCGCACCCAGCTGTGGCACAAACACACCCACGCCAGGGCGGTTTTGACTGACTACGAGGACGATTTCCCTCCTCCCCGTCCCTAACCGGTCCTATGGTGGGTATCCAGAGCCAGGTAAGTGCTTCGATGTCCCCAGACTCAGCACGGCCACAAGTTTGGGGCTTGAGCCCCCTCAACGTGGTGCCTCAGGCTCAGCCCCGCCGCAAGGCCCCACCCACCGGTACATCCGACATGATTGTCCCCTTGGTCCCCCTCGCCTTGAGTTTGGAGGCATGGCGTGTGCTCTCCAACCCGTAGCGATGGCTGACCAGGACTGTCCGACTCGGCTATGCGATTCAGTTCGCCAGGCGTCCATCCAGGTTCAACGCCGTCCATTTCACCTCACTCAACTCATCCCAGGCTCAGGCGTGGCTGTGACGTGACATGGAGCAGGCCCAGGCGTGGCTGTGACGTGACATGGAGCAGGCCCAGGCGTGGCTGTGACGTGACATGGAGCAGGCTCAGGCGTGGCTGTGACGTGACATGGAGCAGGCTCAGGCATGGCTGTGACATGACACGGAGCAGGCTGAGACATGGCTGTGACATGGCATGGAGCAGGCTGAGGATCCGGGGCAAAAGATGACGTGTGACTCTGGCTCGTCGACCATGACGTGGGACTCTGGCTCGTCAACCATGACGTGGGACTCCGGCTCAGCATCCGCCTACCCCACGGTGAACGTAGAACCAGTAATCTGCAGGGCAAGGTCGGTATACTGAACCAGATTGATGGGACTGCGACCGCCAGGCATCAAAGAGGAGATTGGCTCACTCAACCTAAAATGGAAACCGTCCTTGAGGGCAACCTCATTAAAGTCAACCTCACTGGCCAGAGTGCAGAAGTCCCCCACATATTCCTCCAGGGATCGATTCCCCTGACGTAGGTGTAGGAGTTGAACTGCTGGGTTCATGGTTTGGTCAAGTATTCTGTAACGTTACTGGCAACAGGCAGACAAAGAGACAATGATGAAGTGCGAACCCAAGTGCAGTTTATTTCCAAATGTGAAATCCAAAAACTCTAACTCTAAACGTGAACAAAACATAAACATGAACTTGACTTAACATAACTTTACATGACTTGGTAGACTATGAAACAAAACATAAACATGACTTGGCTAGATCATAGAACTGACAATGATACATTCACATACAATACTTGACAAATGACAGCGGTAAACATGAGGGCTTAAATACATGGACAAGGGGTAAAACAGTGATGAAGGAACCAATGAACAGACAGAACTGATAACAGGATAACAAGACAATAAACCAATGAAAACAAGACACATGGACATAGAGGGAAAACAGGACATCACATGACCAGGAACACATGACATGTAACAGGAACTAGAATTTCAAAACAAAAGACATGAAAAACAAAATACACATTACTAATATATATATATATATATATATATATATATATATATATATATATATATATATATATATATATATATATATAACTATTTATAATTATTTAATTATTATATATTTAATTGTTATTTGAGGTGCTTTCTAAGCAAATATTTATGTATGTGATTAATTAGATTAATTAATCGGCATACCATGTAATTAATTTGATTACAAATTTCAATCGATTGACAGCCCTAGTTATTTATGATTTCCATGTAGGCTCTTGTGTTGAGTTCCTTACCATCTCCTTGAATCTCATGATCTCATGTTAAGTGAAATGTATTATACGCCTGAGCAGAACTGCTACATTGGTAACCCAATAAACTGCTGAAAACATTCAGATAACCTGAGAATACCTCAGTAGTAATGAGTTATTTTTCTTTTCTTTTTTATTCTTTTCCACACAGTCACACGTTTGAAGAAAATGATGGAAAATATGTCCATGTTCTGCTGTTATAGCAAGAAGAAGGTGTTGATAAGAATGCTGTGAGCTGTGCACACACAGACGACTGTTGATGGACCTTCTCCTTTGATCTTGCTTTTGGCATATAGAATTAAACCACGCCTGTGGAGCTTCATGGCCCACACACCTGCCAAATGTGTTTGCTGCACTATGCATTTTATAGCACACACACACACTGGCACAGCCTATCCACATTCAAATTGAGATTTGCCATTTTCACATTGCGCAATGTTTTTAATAAATAGTGAAATAACTTTTGAAATCTTGGCATGCATGCCTGTTCTCAAATATCTGACCTATTAAGCATAGAATGATGCACAATGAGTTTGTAAACATAGCTCTAAACCAATGAGAGTCACAGTGCCAGCAAGTGAAATAATTTCTTAAAATCAACATCACCATTGACCCTATTTGCTTTGTATTGGTGCATGTTATTCCATATACTGTATATATATATATATATATATATATATATATGTTATCTTCTTTCTACATGCAATAACTTGCTCCGCCTTTGAAATTACTTTTTTTCCCCGGCTGACATCACCAACCCTCTTATTTTTCAGAGGCCACCCATCCAACCACCTGGCTCCTTCTGGTATGGATTTTTCCACTTTTTTCGAAACAGTCAATTTTTCAATTGCTAAAATGACCCGCCCTAGATTTTTTCCCATTGAATATCCTGTCGGAAATATGTCATATTAAAGAAGCAAAATGGATTGCGAACAGCACATCCTTTATACTTTAAATGGATAGTTCACCCAAAAATGAAAATTCTCTCATAATTTACTTACCCTCACGCCATCCCAGATGTTTTTGACATTATTTCTTCTGCTGAACACAAACAATGATTTTTACAAAAATATATCAGCTCTGTAAGTCCATACAATGCAAGTGAATGGTGACCAGAACTCCAAAATCTCAGAAAAGGAGATAAAGTCAGCATACAATTAATCCATGAGTCTTCTGAAGTGATCAACTTAGTTTTGGGTGAGAACAGACCAAAAAATAACACTTTATAATAACTTTTTCACAGTACATCGTGACAGCAGTCTCCTTGGCAATCATTATTTTAAGATTGATTACACTTCCTATATCGCCATCTAGTGCTCTGCGCATGCGTCAAGCACTAGAAAGTGTAATCAAGCTTGAAATCATGACTGTGCCTAGAGACTGCAATGATAAGATGTACAAGGAAAAAGGAGTTAAGTTTGTGTCTTTTCTCACCCAAAACCAACTGGATCACTTCAGAAGACATTGATTAACCACTGGAGTCTGATGGATATATCTTTATTCTGACAAGTTATAAAAAAATTTAAAAAAAAGTTTGTTTTCGTAATTTTTAATCAAAATGTAACTTGCTCCGCTTTTGAAAAAAAATAAAATAAAAATAAATTCTGCTAAGGTCACCAAGCCCTATTATTTTTTTCAGAACTCTGCTTCCAACGACCTGGCTCCTTCTGGTATGGATTTATCTACTTTTCACAATGCAATCAATTCTCGTTTGCTAAAATTACCCGCCAATTTTTATTTTTTTCCCAGTTGAATATCCTGTCAGAAATATGATACATTACAGAGGCAAAATGTACATGGTTTTAATACACGGTCCTCTTCTTATTGTTCACAGTTCGTCAGTGCACATTATTTTAGTCAAAATTTAACTTGCATCGCCTCTGAAATTACTTTTTTTCTTTGCGACTGATGTCAGCAAGCCCTCTTATTTTTCATAACCCTCCCCTCCGATCACCTGGCTCCATTCTGGTATGTAACACGTCATTATGAAAGTAAAATGTGTTGCAAATAGCATTTTAAGTTTATGTTTACATTTGGTCCCACTTTATATAAGGTATCTTTAACTACTATCATATACTAACATAAAAAAAAAAATAATAATAATAAAAAAAAATAATAATAAAAAAAACATTAAATAGATTGTACAGGTGCATCTCAATAAATTAGAATGTCGTGGAAAAGTTCATTTATTTCAGTAATTCAACTCAAATTGTGAAACTCGTGTATTAAATAAATTCAGTGCACACAGACTGAAGTAGCTTAACTCTTTGGTTCTTTTAATTGTGATGATTTTGGCTCACATTTAACAAAAACCCACCAATTCACTATCTCAAAAAATTAGAATATGGTGACATGCCAATCAGCTAATCAACTCAAAACACCTGCAAAGGTTTTCTGAGCCTTCAAAATGGTCTCTCAGTTTGGTTCACTAGGCTACACAATCATGGGGAAGACTGCTGATCTGACAGTTGTCCAGAAGACAATCATTGACACCCTTCACAAGGAGGGTAAGCCACAAACATTCATTGCCAAAGAAGCTGGCTGTTCACAGAGTGCTGTATCCAAGCATGTTAACAGAAAGTTGAGTGGAAGGAAAAAGTGTGGAAGAAAAAGATGCACAACCAACCGAGAGAACCGCAGCGTTATGAGGATTGTCAAGCAAAATCGATTCAAGAATTTGTGTGAACTTCACAAGGAATGGACTGAGGCTGGGTCAAGGCATCAAGAGCCACCACACACAGACGTGTCAAGGAATTTGGCTACAGTTATCGTATTCCTCTTGTTAAGCCACTCCTGAACCACAGACAACGTCAGAGGCGTCTTACCTGGGCTAAGGAGAAGAACTGGACTGTTGCCCAGTGGTCCAAAGTCCTCTTTTCAGATGAGAGCAAGTTTTGTATTTCATTTGAAAACCAAGGTCCTAGAGTCTGGAGGAAGGGTGGAGAAGCTTGAAGTCCAGTGTTAAGTTTCCACAGTCTGTGATGATTTGGGGTGCAATGTCATCTGCTGGTGTTGGTCCATTGTGTTTTTTGAAAACCAAAGTCACTGCACCCATTTACCAAGAAATTTTGGAGCACTTCATGCTTCCTTCTGCTGACCAGCTTTTTAAAGATGCTGATTTCATTTTCCAGCAGGATTTAGCACCTGCCCACACTGCCAAAAGCACCAAAAGTTGGTTAAATGACCATGGTGTTGGTGTGCTTGACTGGCCAGCAAACTCACCAGACCTGAACCCCACAGAGAATCTATGGGGTATTGTCAAGAGGAAAATGAGAAACAAGAGACCAAAAAATGCAGATGAGCTGAAGGCCACTGTCAAAGAAACCTGGGCTTCCATACCACCTCAGCAGTGCCACAAACTGATCACCTCCATGCCACGCCGAATTGAGGCAGTAATTAAAGCAAAAGGAGCCCCTACCAAGTATTGAGTACATATACAGTAAATGAACATACTTTCCAGAAGGTCAACAATTCACTAAAAATGTTTTTTTTTTTTTTATTGGTCTTATGATGTATTCTAATTTGTTGAGATAGTGAATTAGTGGGTTTTTGTTAAATGTGAGCCAAAATCATCACAATTAAAAGAACCAAAGACTTAAACTACTTCAGTCTGTGTGCATTGAATTTATTTAATACATGAGTTTCACAATTTGTTGAATTACTGAAATAAATGAACTTTTCCACGACATTCTAATTTATTGAGATGCACCTGTACATATTGTGTAACTACATGATGTTCTGTAAAATTCTAGCAAGATTCACATTTGCTGCTACTGTGGTTGAGTTACGGGTAGGTTTAGGGGTAGGGTTGTTGTTTAGATTAGGGTTAGGTTTTAGGGTTAGTGTAGGGTTAGGTTTAGGATAGGGGTAATGTTAACATTAGCCGCATTTCCAGTATCAGGCCAAATGAGGGCGTGCTAGTGCATGCCAGGGCCAGTTGCATTTCCACTGCTACTTCTGTAGTTTAATCGTGTCTGCTCAGGGCCAACGGCCATTTACCCTTGGGCCAAAGAAGGAAAACTGGGGATTGAGGCCGGGTCAATGTCAAAGGCGGAGATTTGCTGAATCAGGTCAGAGGTTTCAGCACCAAGATACTAATTTCCCAATTTATCATAGAGAATGAAGAAACGTCAGTACTGGTCAAATAGACGAAATCAGGGCTCTTGTGAATATTTGGGCTGATACAAATGTGCAACGTCAATGTCATCAAATCCGTGTTCATTTCGAGGGCTAGCTAGTCTTCAGTCTTCCCTCTTGCTTGAGAAATTGGCGGGGTGTGGGATGTTGGCACCAGGGCGGCATATTAAGGGCAGGTTTTAGGGCAATGCTGCGGGACTATTGGCCCGATGGTGGGGATGCAGATACATTTTGGTCTCGTGGCTCGAGGTCCAAGGCTATTGCCCCCAGCTGACCAGTTAATAGCCCTGGCTCGCACTGGCCCGCTGGTGGAAAAGTGGCTAGTGTAACTACAGATGTAATTAAATCCAGGTACTTTAAATGTACAGTATTTACATTGCAACAACATGTATGTACATAATAAATAAAAGTGCTAAAGTACATAGTAGTTAAAGACACCTAATATAAAGTGTGTCCTCCATTATTATGGTCCTGTTTCGCCACTGTCCCAAAAAGGCCTCATTAAATTAAGCAAGATTAGATCTTAATTTCAAAAAGATTGACAAATAACAAAACCAAAAAATTCAAAAACAAGCATGGAACTGTGAACACACATGCACACACACATATAGAAATAAAAAAAAAAACATTCACACCTGCATTCCAAAACACATAAATATGCTTACAAAAGCACACACACACACAAACAGAGGAGTTCCCGGTCCGGTACAGCTGGGAAGGGCTGGGATAAGAGAAGAGGAAGGAGGAGGGTTATGTGTGGAATTCTCCAAACTCGGCTGGTGTTGCGACTCGTCCCAGACTCTGTGCCGTCACCGCTGGGGTCTGTGGCCAGACCTCCCTGTGCCAGACCCACTGGCTCCAGAGACCGCCCAGGCCAGTTTAGCTGCAGCACAGAGCCCATAATTACCCAGCTCTACCCCTACTCCTCTCTCTCTTGCTCTCTCTCTCGCGCGATCTCTGCAGCAGGGGTTTAGGCAAGATAAAGACATGCAGTACTCATTATTAATGTCATTCACTGCTGTTTTATAGATCTGCTACTGGGAATCGACAGCGCAGTGTGTGGTGGGATGGAGAAAAGACTCATTAAAATAACTGCTTGTGAGTTTGTGTTTGCCAAAAAACATTGGTCTACATGTGTCTAAAAAGCACAAATGATTTCAAACATCTCCTGGAGGTCATAGAATGTTCTACAGCATATTTATAGGTTTATGTTCTTTGTTTTATGGCTATTGTGTGACTTGGTATGAATTATGAGACTGGGTAAAGGGATCGGAAATGTTGCAAGCTGGTTCATGCACCAAGGCTCAATCTGTCTGAACATGTGTGCTAACCACTAGACCACACCTCTGACCTCTCTTTTAGTGGATGCTTTATACCGTCAAGCTCCAAAACTGACAAAAAAGCATCGACAGCAGCACTATAACAAGTATCACAAAAGTTGTCCATGTGACTCGTGGGCTGTATTTCCCAAACTGGTCACTCAGAAACATGTTACTATATATATTTTTTGCAAAATTTTCACGTTGTTCGTTGTGCGTTGTGCGTATTGCAGCAGTTTCCTGGTGAAATTAAAACAAGATTTGCTGAAACAACGACTTTTTTCTTTCTTTCACACAAATCATGGGAAAAAGGGCAGATTATCAGTTCATAAACACTTTTCGCTCTGTTCCTCACACAGTGCTATCTTATAAAATTGAAACACTTTTACTATAGCACATGACTTGTAAGGCAATTCATTTTAATGTTTGCACAACATAACCAACAACATTTAAAAGCTACATTGCACTTGCAACGTGAAGGACAGCGGTACAAGTCCAGAAGAGCACACGATAGAAGCACCAAAAAAATTATGTGATTGATACTTCTATGGTGCTTTCTTGTCCTATTTGGAGCTTAGGCATTATGAATCACCACTGCATGGAATAGAGCAGCTCGGACTTTCAGCCCAACATAAATAATAGAAGAAAGTAAGTAATGTGGGTTTTTCATTTTTAACTATTTCTTTAATGATAAAATGTACAAAATGTACAATGTACAAAATCTAGCAGTGTTCAAATGTGGCATATGAGACACTGAAGAGCTTGATTACAGCTGTCATAAAGATCAAAGCACCACAATGAAAGAGACAGAAAGTAAATATGCTAAAGTCCATGATTAAAGCTAAAATAGACATACAGAGACAGCATAATGATCCTAAATATCCAACATTCAATACAAGTTCAACTCTATTGATAGCATTAGTGGTATAATGAACAACCATAGAAAATAATTTTGACTCATCCCTCTTCATTAACAAAAACAAAAATATCGGTTACAGTAGTGCACTTGCAATGGAAGTAAACAGAGTCATGTACTTTGAGAGTATAAAGCATAAATAAGTTTGTGCATTTGTTAAAGCACTTACAGGAATTCTTCATTTTAAAAATTAAAGAAAATTGTCTAAATTTCATTTTTGCAGTGGGAACGTCATGGTTACTTGTGTAACCTCCGTTCCCTGATGGAGGAAACGAGACGTTGTGTCGATATAGTGACACTAGGGGTCACTCTTGGGAGCCCGAGACACCTCTGGTCTTTGATAAAAGGCCAATGAAAATTGGCGAGTGGTATTTGCATGCCACTCCCCCAGACATATGGGTATAAAAGGAGCTGGTATGTAACCACTCATTCAGGTTTTATGCTGAGGAGCCGATATAAGGTCCGGCCATTTCAGCGGGTAGTTCACCGTTGTGGCAGGAGGGACACAACGTCTCGTTCCCTCCATCAGGGAATGGAGGTTACACAAGTAACCATGACGTTCCCTATCTGTCACTCACTCGACGTTGTGTCGATGTAGTGACACTAGGCGTCCCTATACGAAACGCCACAATTGGCTGAACTGTGTTATGTGAACTGGCGGTGTGTGGTGGGCAGACTACTGTGTGCCTCATAGCCAGCACACCAGGTCGACACGTAACCTCCCCCAACATAGTTATGAGTGTCGAACGGCCCTTTTTGGGGACAAGTCGACTACCCAAAAGATAGAGACAGGCTTAACCCAGTCGTGGCCTCTTTTCCCCTTCTTTATTTCCCACTCCCTAAAAAAGAAGAGGGATTATCCGACTGGGCCGCCAGGTCTAGTCGGAGGGTGTCCCTCCCAAGGGGAAGACACAGCGGAGACCACACCTCGCCCAAGGAGAGGGGGGATATTTAAGTGGAAGGATACATCACATGGTCTTTCCAACCATGTGGAGAGTCTTCAAGGTAGATCCTGCCCAATGAGGGAGGAGTTACTACAAACATGGAGACTGGGGCAGAGGGGCTCTGCCCAAGGAAGACGCAGTTTGCCAACAGAGAAACAAATTAGCAGAAGATATATATCTCATGGGGTTAGCCTTACAGGGGTCAGGGAGGACAAGGAGCAGGTCATCCTAGTAGCACCCTACTGGCCCGCCCAGGCATGGTTCTCGGACCTTACGCTCCTCGCGACAGCCCCCCCTGGGAATTCCCCTGAGGAAGGATCTTCTTTCTCAGGGACGGGGCACCATCTGGCACCCACGACCAGACCTTCCGCAGAGCGGAAAGGAAGCGCTGTCTCCAAGCAGAGGATCGCCCACTGGCTCATTGACGCCATAACTATGGCATATGTCGCCCAGGACATCCCACCCCCGGTAGGGCTATGAGCCCATTCTACCAGGGGCGTAGCGGCTCCCTGGGCCCTGGCCAGGGGTGCCTCTCTAACAGACATTTGCAACACCCAACACCTTTGCAAGGTTCTACAACCTCCGGGTGGAACCGATTTCATCCCAGGTAGTGGCACACAATACAAGCAGATAAGCCTGGGATAGCCGGCCGGGTGTATCGCTTGAACATAGCGCCTTCCACCTCCTTTTGAGCTGAAGACATGCGCCATTAATTCCCAGTAGTGTTCACAAGTTTGTTCCCTGTTTGACTTCCTCCAAGCCCTGTGGCAGTCGAGTTTTCGGAGAGATTCGCTGCCGGCCCAGTACTCGCTAACTAAGAGCCCTGTTCTGGGGTAGGTGCTCCGCATGTGGCTGACCTTGCACAGGGTCTGTACAAGTAGGCTCACTGGGGGAAAATGCATATTTGCTAATGCCAGGGGGCCAGCTGTGTGCCAGCGCATTTATGCCAAGGGAGGCCTCGGTCAGGGCATACCAGAGCAGGCAGTCTGGAGGATTCTTGGGAGGCGAATAGGTGCACCTGTGCTGTCCGAATTGACTCCAAATCAGCTGGACCACCTGAGGGTGGAGTCTCCACTCTCCCCTGAGGGTAACCTGTCGTAACAGCACGTCCGCTGTAGTGTTGAAGTTGCCCGGGATGTGAATAGCTTGCAGAGACTTGAAGTGCTGCTGACTCCAGAGGAGGAGACGGCGGGCGAGTTGTGACATACAACGAGAGCGCAGACCACCTTGGTGGTTGACATATGCTACCGTTGCCATGTTGTGTGTCTGAACTAACACATGCTTGCCCTGGATCAACGGCCGAACCTCCACAGGGCGAGCAGAATTGCCAACAACTCAAGGCAGTTGATGTGCCAATGCAGTCGTGGGCCCGTCCCCCCGTGAGCGCCCCAGCCTGTTTTGGAGGCGTCCGTCATGATCACGACGCGCCTGGAGACCAGTTCTAGGGGAACACCTGCCCGTAGAAACGAGAGGTCGGTCCAAGGGCTGAAAAGACGGTGACAGACCGACGTGATGACCACACGATGTGTCCCGCGACGCCATGCCCATCTCGGGACTCGAGTCTGAAGCCAGTGCTGAAGCGGTCTCATATCCATCAACCCGAGCGGGGTGGCCACCGCTGAGGATGCCATATGCCCCAGGAGCCTCTGAAAAAGTTTCAGTGGAACCGCTGTTTTCTGTTTGAACGCCTTCAAACAGACCAACACCGACTGGGTGTGCTCGTTCATGAGGCGCGCTGTCAAAGAGACCGTGTCCAACTCCGAACTGAGAAAAGAGATGCTCTGAACCGGGAGGAGCTTGCTCTTTTCCCGGTTGACCCGAAGCCCTAGTCGGCTGAGGTGTGAGAGCACTAAGTCCCTGTGTGCGCACAACATGTCCTGAGAGTGAGCTAAGTTTAGCCAGTCGTCGAGATAGTTGAGAATGCGAATGCCCACCTCCCTTAGCGGGGCAAGGGCTGCCTCTGCGACCTTTGTGAAGATGCGAGGAGACAGGGACAGGCCGAAAGGGAGGACTTTGTACTGATATGCCTGACCCTCGAATGCAAACCACAGGAAGGGTCTGTGTTGAGGAAGGATCGAGACGTGGAAGTACGCGTCCTTCAGGTCTACCGCCGCGAACCAATCTTGATGCCGGACGCTCGCCAGAATGCGTTTTTGCGTCCGCATCTTGAACGGGAGTCTGTGTAAGCCCAGTTCAGTACTCACAGGTCCAAGATTGGCCGCAACCCACCACCTTTTTTCGGTACAACGAAGTAGGGGCTGTAAAACCCCTTCTTCATCTCGGCTGGAGGAACAGGTTCTATCGCGCCCTTCCATAGGAGGGTAGCGATCTCCGCGCAACGTAGCAGCGTTTTCGTCCATCACCAAGGTGAAGTGGACACCGCTGAACTGAAGCGGACTGAATCGCGTAGCCGAGTCGGATGGTCCGGACCAGCCATCATGACGGACTGGAAAGTGCAAGCCACGTGTCCAAGTTCCACGCAAGGGGGACCAAAGGGACAGCATCATCAGACGTACCGGCAGGTGGGGCCTCGCGGCGGGGCAGAGCTCGAGGTGCCACAACATGTCGTGGCCGTGCTGAGTCTAAGTACATTGAAGCACTAACCTGGCTCCTTGTGACCACTGCCGGAACAGCCTGGGACGGGGGAGGAACAGGCCTGTCCTCGTGACCCATGGACACTGTCACATCGGGGGCGGATTTGTGCCACAGCTGGGCGCTCAGGGGCGGGAGACCGCCGCTGGAGTGCCAAACCTGCCAAATAGAGTGGTGAATGGTGGTTGTGATGACGGCCGTGCACATCGAATATGTGACCCAGGGAACAAGGAAACCACTCTTGCTGAACTCTTGAGTACTGCAGCCACTTGGGCATGCAGCGCAATTAAATGCAAAAGGTAACAAAAATATGGAGAGGTCTGCTTACCAGCTCCAGAGCAGCAGGTTTCGTCATCCCTGGGTCACCCGTCTCAAGGGCGCTTTGAAGCATTTCACGGGTTCTAGGCGGCCGCGAGATGGGTGGCGTCTGCTTGCTGTGGTGGGCTCCACGCCGGGGCCAGGCCGAAGGGGCAGGCTGCGGCGGAGCCGGTGCATTCACCGCAGGGGGACGCCCTTAGTGACGAGTAGACGGGGTGTGGGATCTTGAGCTGCGCCGGGGCAGGATATGCTGGATAGCCTTCGTCTACTGCTCCACCATCGAGAACTGCTGGGCAAAGTCCTTGACGGTGTTGCCAAATAGGCCAGCCTGGGAGATGGGGGCAGCAAGGAATTGTGTCCTGTCGGCCTCACCCATCTCGACCAGGTTGAGCCCAAGGTGGCGCTCCTGGACTACTAATGTGGACATCTTCCACCCGAGAGACTGCACGGTGACCTCCATCACTCGGAGAGCGAGGTCGGTCGCCGAGCGCAGTTCCTGCATCAATCCCAGGGCAGAACTACCCTCGTGCAGTTCCTTTAGCGCCTTGGTGGACTTGCAGGAGAGCCAAGGCATGCAGGGCGGAGGCGGCTTGTCCAGCGGTACTGTAGGCCTTGACCGTCAGAGACGACGTAAACCTACAGGCCTTGGACGGGGGCTTTGGGCACCCATGCCAGGTGGCGGCGCTCTGCAGGCATAGGTGCACCGCGAGCGCCTTTATCCACCAGGGGATTGCCGAATAGCCCTTGGCCGCCCTGCCATCGAGGGTAGTGAGGGCGGAGAAGCTGAAAAGATCGGGACCGGGTAGTAAAAAGTGCCTCCCACGACCTTGTCAGCTCTTCATGCAAGAAAACGGGGCGGGGCGTGGCTTTGAGCGGCGCCGCAAGCCGCGAGGGTTCAGGTTAGAGCAGAGGGTTCCACTCTAGCCGACGCTCATGGCTGCCCGGGAAAGCATGTCATCATCTCCACGTCAGCCTGTGACTGGTCAATCATCCACGTCAGACTGGATGAGCCCGCTCTCCGATGCTGCGCTCGAGAGCTCATCACTTTCGCGGGCTCCGAATAAGAGGTTGAACTCACCGTGAGACGAGCCGGCTGATCATCCGGAAGCCCGATCGGGGCAGACGAGCGTGCTGGGGAATGGGAGATCTGCGGGGGGATACCCAGCGGAGGCGGTCCCACTGGGGTCCCCAAATCGCCCCCAGTGCTAGCCGCGCTGGCCTCATACCCGTGGGTAAAAGGACCGAGGCGGGGAGCCTCTGGGGTGGCTTACTTTCTTACGAAGGTGAGCCGCGATCGCATCGTTGCCATGGACATGTCCTCGCAATGAGAACATGACCATCCATGAATGCTGTCTCCACGTGAGCAGTGCCCAGACATGAAAGACAGCGATCGTGACCGTCAGAAGGCGAGAGATAACGAGCGCAACCAGGAATAACACAGTGGGAAAGGCATCTTTAAAAAGATGCGTCTTTAAAAAGACATTCCGTGTGTGCCGCTCTTTTAGAGAAATATACTCTTTTAGAGAAATATACTCTTATTTCTGCCGAAGCGCCCAGGGGCATTCTCTGCATTGCACCAGTGCAGAGGGGGGAGAAGCCGCTGAAATGCGCCATCAGATCCAGCAGAGGTGAATGAACAGTCGTGGGAATTCAGCTCAGTGAGCATGACCATTCGGCTCCGAAGAGAAAATCTGAATGAGTGGTTGCATACCAGCTCCTTTTATACCCGTATGTCCAGGGAAGTGGCATGCAAATACCACTCACCAATTTTCATTGGCCTTTTATCAAAGACCAGAGGTGTCTCGGGCTCCCAAGAGTGACCCCTAGTGTCACTACATTGACACAACTTCGAGTTAGTGACAGATAGGGAACTACTGTTCTAGGCAGATGAAATTCTAGTAATGCATCGCTAGCATAATTCCTGTTTTTGTGATATTTCAAACAAAAAAGTATGCAGTGTTTTCAAACCTCGAATAATGCAAAGAAAACAAGTTCATGTTCATTTTTAAACAACACAATACTAATGTTTTAACTTAATCCAGATTTTCTATCACAGCTTTCATGCGTCTTGGCATGCTCTCCACCAGTGTTTCACATTGCTGTTGTGTGACTTTATGCCACTCCTGGTGCAAAATTCAAGCAGTTCGGCTTTGTTTGATGGCTTGTGGCCATCCCTCTTCCTCTTGATCACATTCCAGAGCTTTTCAATGGGGCTCAGGTCTGGAGATTGGGCTGGCCATGACAGAGTCTTGATCTGGTGGTCCTCCCACACCTTTATTGACCTCGCTGTGTGGCATGGAGCATTTTCCTGCTGGAAAAAACAATCCTCAGAGTTGGGGAACATTGTCAGAGCAGAAGGAAGCAAGTTTTCTTCCAGGATAACCTTGTACATGGCTTGATTCATGTGTACATGGCTTGATTCATGTCCTTCACAAAGACTAATCTGCCCAATTCCAGCCTTGCTGAAGCACCCTCAAATCATCACAAATAAATACTCTAAATGCCAATATTTTTATTTGGAATGTTTATTTGTTTGGAAAATTGTTTTGCATTTTAGAATGTGCCATGTCATCCACCAGACACGTCCACTGTCCCTTTAATTTACCCTGCTGCTCATACTTTACCAAAGTCATGTTTAGAAGAAGAAAAAAAAGATAAAGACTATTGTGCAATGAGCAGTCCAATTTATATCTGAAACAAATCCTGATATATCATCGGAAAAAATATGATTATCGATGTATGAAAAAGGCATGGATTCCAAGCCTAATATATACAGTATAATATAAGACCATCATAATGCTGGAGCTGGCAGTCCTGTGGAAAGAGTGCATGGAGCAGACGTTCAAGAGGAATCTGCAGAAATACCAACCACTGGTGGATGAGTGTGTTCAAAAATTATGGAGAGCAAGGTGCCTGCCTGTGGAGGTAGGCCCCAGAGGCTTCCCAGGACAGTCACTTTGGAGAGCATTAAAAAAGATGGGCATCAGCCACTTGGTTCAAGTCAGGCCTGATCAACCCAGCTGGCGCACCTTTCAAAAGATGTAGGGAATCATCTGAGGATGAACCAGTTTGCAGCTATACATCCAGCTCTATTTAAAAAAATTCCACATCTTAACATTCAGTGACAACTAGGAACAGTCTGGTTGACAACCATGAAAGTATGATGATGGCTGGAGAGACAGCTGGCAGCTAGGGAAGAATAGCACTGGGTTTACAGAGGCCTGGCTAGCTGAAGCTCACTCTCATTAGGGAGTAAATCAATATATTGCTATGGATCGATATATTGAGAGATATCCCTAGAGACCCTCGAGAGTGGTGGAGAATAAGCACCTCACAGGACTGACAGTGATGATGGCTAGGCAATGGAGACCAACGATGAGATTAGAAACTGATATTAGAACATACAGCTGTAGGAAAGTGTTGAAGAATGAGAGGGGGCTTAAGATCCATTGCACCAAGATGGGCAGCCCAAATACACTGCAACCAGCCACACACACAAGGACAGAGAGCCTTGATAAGACGGAGGAGGAGCAATGCCAGGAGACACACCACAGCGGTAGGGACCTCAAAAAGGTAGTGGAGCGAATTAAGGCAGCACTGAAGGAGCGACTAGTCTGAGGCCAAGCCAGTCTACCAGGAGCATGTATGGCACCAGCAGACAAGGAAAGGGGATGCAGGAAGGAGAAGGATGGTAAAATGGCTTAAAGCCATGGAAAGAGGCAAGTGGGAGTAGTTTGACACTGATGTTGAAACAGTGCTGGAGCAGGAGCTAGCAGGAGGAGTGGAGAGCAAGCTGGAGGCCTTCATTACAATCCTGTACAACAAGGGCTGCGAGAGGTTTGGAGTACAGGACAAGAAAATGGCTTCTGGGACCAAGCAACCATCACGGAGAAAGCAGAGGATCAAAGCCATAAGAAAAGACCTCAGGCAGCTCAGCAAACATTTTTGCAAGGCAGGCAAAGAAGAAAGGCAGAACCTTGCTGAGCTGAGAGATCCACTGAGGAAGCAACTGTTCAGTCTGTGGCGAGCAGAGAATCATCATAAAAACAGGAGAGAGAGAGCGAGAGAGAGAGAGAGCAAGAAAAAGAGCAGAGTTTAGAGCAAACTCATACAGGATACCCAACAAATTACTCAGTGACAAAAGAAGTGGCAGACTGCAGTGCTCAAATCAGGATGTAGAAGAACATCTGAGGAAGACACATAGTGATCTGAGGAGAGAACAGGAACTAGGAGAGTGTGAGAAGCTGCTGAAACCCTCAGAGCCACAAGCAGAATTTAATATAGCAGAGCCAAGGCTTTCTGAGGTCAGAGACATTATTAAGAAGGCCAGGGCTGGATCTGCACCAGGTCCGGATGGGATCCCTTACCAGGTTAATAAGAGCTGCCTAAAATTAACAACAAGACTATGGAGGCTTATGAGATGTATTTGGAAGAAGAGAAGAATGCCAGACAGTTGGAAGAGCGCAGAGTGATGTTTCATTACCAAGGAAGAAAGGTCAAGGGAGATCGTACAGTTCTGTAACATCTCAATGCTGAATGTAGAGGGCAAGATTTTCCTTGCTATTATTGCCCACAGAATGACACAGTATATGTTGGGAAACCACTAGTTTGACACAGGAGTAGAAAAAGGTGGAATAACGGGGATATCAGGATGCCCAGAACATGCTAAAACTCTCACCCAGATCATTAGTGAGGCAAAGGAGCACAAAGGAGATCTAGCAGTTCTCTGGCTGGATCTGGCAATTGAATATGGCTTGATCCCACATCAGCTGGTTACCACCACCATGAAGAAGTACCATGTGCCAGGCAGAATCCAATATCTGCTCAGAGACTACTTTGGCAACTTCAAGATGAGGTTCTTGGTGGGCAGTTACACAATAGAGTGACAGAGGCTAGAGGTTGGGATTGTAACAGGTTGCACAATTTCCATAATCTTGTTCACTGCAGCGATGCACCTGCTCGTGAAATCTGCAGAGAGGCCAAGCCATGAATCAATGATGAGGTCTAAAGTATGACAACCACCCACGTGAGCATTCATGGATGACATAACCATTCCAACACGGTCAGTTGTTAAGGGAAAGTGGATGCCAGAAAACCTCAAGAGGCATGTGACATGGTCTAGAATGACCTTCAACCCCAGCAAGTCCAGGAGTTTAGTCCTGAGGAAAAGGAAGGTAAATAACAGTATCAAATGTAAGCTTGGGGGAGAGGAGATTCCAACGTTGTCAGATAAACCAGTCAAAAGTCTGGGAAAGTGTTCTGACGACACCCTCAAAGACACAGCAAGTATAAGAAAGGTGGTGGATCAGGCTGATAAGTGGATGAAGAGGTTGGACAAGAGCGTCCTGCCAGGGAGATATAAAGCCTGGTGTTACCAGCATGGTGTCCTGCATCGACTTCTCTGGCCCCTCCTAGTATATGAATTCCCCATGACCACAGTTGAGGCAATAGAGAGGAAGATCAGTGGACAATGTTAACTTCTTGAGGTATCACCCCGGGATGCTTTTTAAACAGTATTGAAGGAGTTCCCATCTATATGCTGGGCACTTAGTGGCTACTTTTCTTAAGTATTCGGTTCTAGTCATCCATTTCAAAAACTTTTTTTTTTTTTTTTAAATACAATTTTAGTTTTGTAATTAAATAAATTAATATGTTGGCACAATTATATTTTTGTCTACAAAACTAAGTTAAAACATTTAAGCATATGCCTTCAGATCAAAAGGTTTTTAAGATCATGAGAAACTTTTCAGGCAAGTGACCCCAAACTTTTGAACGGTAGTGTATATATATATATATATATATATATATATATATATATATATATATATATATATATATATATATATATATATACTGGCGACCAAAAGTTTGGAATAATGTACAGATTTTGCTCTTATGGAAAGAAATAGGTACTTTTATTCACCAAAGTGGCATTCAGCTGATCACAATGTATAATCAGGACATTAACAACGTGAAAAATTACTATTGCAATTTAAAAAAAAAAAAAAAAAAAAAAAATCAGAACTTCTTAAACTACTTCAAAGAGTTCTCATCAAAAATCCTCCACGTGCAGCAATGACAGCTTTGCAGATCCTTGGCATTTTAGCTGTCAGTTTGTCCAGATACTCAGGTGACATTTCACCCCAAGCTTCCTGTAGCTCTTGCCAGAGATGTGGCTGTCTTGTCGGGCACTTCTCACGCACCTTACAGTCTAGCTGATCCCACAAAAGCTCAATGGGGTTAAGATCCATAACACTCTTGTCCAATTATCTGTTGTCCAATGTCTGTGTTTCTTTGCCCACTCTAACCATTTATTTTTGTTTTTCTGTTTCATAAGTGGCTTTTTCTTTGCAATTCTTCCCATAAGGCCTGCACCCCTGAGTCTTCTCTTTACTGTTGTAAATGAAACTGTTGTTGAGCGGGTAGAATTCAATGAAGCTGTCAGCTGAGGACATGTGAGGCATCTATTTCTCAAACTAGAGACTCTGATGTACTTATCCTCTTGTTTAGTTGTACATCTGGCCTTCCACATCTCTTTCTATCCTTGTTAGAGCCAGTTGTCCTTTGTCTTTGAAGACTGTAGTGTACACCTTTGTATGAAATCTTCAGATTTTTGGCAATTTCAAGCATTGTATAGCCTTCATTCCTCAAAACAATGATTGACTGACGAGTTTCTAGAGAAAACTGTTTCTTTTTTGTCATTTTTGACCTAATATTGACCTTAATGCCAGTCTATTGCATACTGTGGCAACTCAAAAAGAAACACAAAGACAATGTTAAGCTTTATTTAACGAACCAAATAGCTTTCTACTGTGTTTGATATAATAGCACATGATTTTCTAGTACCAAATTAGCAATTTAGCATGTTTACTCAAGGATAAGGTGTTGGAGTGATGGCTGCTGGAAATGGGACCTGTCTAGATTTGATCAAAAATTATTTTTTTCAAATAGTGATGGTGCTGCTTTTACATCAGTAATGTCCTGATTATACTTTGTGATCAATTGAATGCCACTTTGGTGAATTAAAGTACCAATTTCCTTCCGAAACAGCAAAATCTGAACATTATTCCAAACTTTCGGCCGCCAGTGTGTGTGTGTGTATATATATATACTGTTTATATGTAAATGTTTGATTGTGTCATTTTAGTGAGTTGGGAGTGTTTTCCTTTTAGTTTTCTTTTCTTTTTTATGTTTTAAATGTTGATTTAACATCTCTTGGAATTTCAGAAGGCAAACAAAGCCAGATTCCCTCCACCTACAACAGCATTGGAATAGAACAGATTTTATACAGGTTAAAACTGATAGCTAGACCCATACTGTAATTCAGAGAGGTCCAGGCTTTAAAGACCACAGGTTTGACCCTGGATGGTTTATCACTGAGTAGGTCAATTTAACTGTTTGTTCTATAAAACAAACTATAGCATTTTGTTATGAAAAAAAAAAAAAAAGACAGTAGTCTAAACATTTCAAATATATAAACTAATTAAAACTGTCTTTGTTATAATAAAACTAAGTAGACTTCACCTTCACCTTTTATAGTTTTTAAATTAATCTATAACATTTATGTCAATCATACCTGTTACCACAGTTGGTGTTGCTACATTAATGGCATATATATATATATATATATATATATATATTATATATATATATATATATATATATATATATATATTTGTCTTTTCCTTGTCAGCATTGTTTAGAATATCTGGTCTGTCTGGCCTTATGAGATGTTTAACATTCTCCATAGTGCTTTAAATTAGAAAAATCCCGGTTAAATTTAGGTTTTGTGGTTTGTGCCACGCAGTTTAGTGCTCCGCATGATCCAGTCAAGCCTAGTTTATGACACATCCGTGAGGATGTGCGCGAATCACGCTGCGCTGTACAACTGGGAATTTAGCACTTAAGAATCGATTTTGAGATAAACCACTGAACGTCTTAAGGGGGATCCCACACACGAGATCATCTTTTATTATCAAGTAAGAGCAGTCTTCATTTTAGCTTTAAGTGGCCATTTTTCACAAAATCATGCAGGAAAAGACTCTGGGGTTTTGCTGGGCCCCCTGTCTGTCCAGGGCCCTTAAGGCCCAGGTATACTTTGTTTTTCTGCTTCTGGATCGGATCGCACCTGGTCGACCGCATTGCCTTTCAAAGTATGTATTTCTGACCATGAATGAAGCGATACGGTCAGGCCGCACAGACTGTGCTGATGACAACATTTGTGTCATGCATACTGTGTGCAGAGCATTCAGCAACACGGACAACCGAAGTATACTTTGGGCTTTAGAATCATCCTAAACTTCCCCCCATTATGGCGCCCTGGTTCTTGTGTCATGACATTAAGTTACAACACAAGCAAGCACCAACGTGGTTTGTTGTTATTGACGTGTCGCCATTATTTTTTATTTGGGCTCTCTTTACATGAGTTGATCAATAATTTGGATTGATTTGATTTGTGAGAGAATTATTTAAATATCAGTCTGTTCATCACACAAAGTGATTGTCTGACTTTGGAAGACTTGGAATATGACACTATTTTCATTACAAACAATAAACTATTCTGAATAATTCTCTTAGAATTATGCAGAATGGATCTAAAGTAGAATGTGTTAAACGGAGCAGAAGTACTGAAATCGTAGTATTTAGCTAAAAGCATAATTTAATTATATATTAATTTAATGAACATATTTAATAAAACTAACAAGCTCAGGGTGGGGGATGTGTAGAACGTTGTGAATGACGGATTTTTTAATTCTGTGGAAATCGGCAGAGAGTTCTGTGTACACAGATTCTGTATAGGCCTGGCCATGACAGGAATTGAAATATTGGATTTTGCACAGACCAAGTTACAGTATTAAAGATTTTATCACACTACCATCATAGTAGCCTGTTTAATGTTTAAGTCTTGTGGTTACACTTTTGAAACAGTGCCTATTCTAACATTTATTACCTTGCCCCGTGCACAAGAACCTAAAAGAAAACCCTGAGGGACGAGACAAAATTATTTTGTGGTAATGGACATTATGACACAAATGTTGTCAATAGAGCTTAACTGCAATCCCAGAACATTCCTTAGAATAACACATATTTTACAAAGTTCAAAATGTATTTAGGAAAAACTTTAACCGAGAGCAGTTAGCAGATTGCATGGCTGTCCAACTTAGCATAAAACAATAATAATAAAAAAAAAAAAAAGACCATAT
Organism: Myxocyprinus asiaticus; assembly: GCF_019703515.2. Classification (NCBI taxonomy): domain Eukaryota; kingdom Metazoa; phylum Chordata; class Actinopteri; order Cypriniformes; family Catostomidae; genus Myxocyprinus; species Myxocyprinus asiaticus. The sequence goes on along the minus strand of NC_059375.1, from coordinate 11,216,184 downwards.
GAGTTAACAGGAGCTAAAATAATGTTAACTACTGATTTGTGGCCTCTAAGCTTTTCATGGAAATGACTGCACTGGCAAGTAGTGTTGACAGATTTACAGTACAAGATGAAGTGCAGATAATGTAACGTGCCGAAAGGGTTACAGCAGGAGAAACCAACCCCGCCACCGCTGTCTCCACAGCCTAAAGAAGACCGCCGTTGTTTATCCGGGGTCAAAGGGCTGGCCCTGAGGCTGCATAAATCTAATGAAGCCTTCACGAGGAATACCTCATCCTCCAAGAGAGAAATGAGAAAATTATACACTATACTGACCGCCTGTCCTTTTCCCCCCCTCTCTCTTGCTTCGTTTTACCACTGCTACTATAATTTCCTTTAAAGCAAAGCTACCTAAAATAACTGTAACCTAAAAATCTCCATCCAGAGACTTACAGGACTTCCTGGAGGTCCTCCTGGGTGGCTTGTTTGCATCATTCGCAAAGGACTTTGAGCTGCTGGATGACTTCTGATGGACTACACAGATGCTTAGAAACCAAAAGCCTCTGGTGTCTATATAGGCTATTTGAGTGCAGCAGATTGTGAATCGTATACCATAATAGGTTGGGAACTAGACATTTACATTTTCGAACAAAATAGAAAAACATGCAGAATACAGTGTAAGTTATGCAGTATAAAGTAAGCATACAAGGTACTATTCTATTTTTAACATAGCCTATGTTGCCTGCTGTTCAACCACCCCAGATAAAGATATCTTAAATCATATTCTAATTATGCATTTAATTTTGATAAGACATTTAAATTTAACACTTCAATCAACATATACAGTAGTATAGACTTTTAATAATTCACCAAGAACACACCAAAAATAAATGTCAAGTTCTAAGTCCAATTTTGTGTCAGAAAAGCATATTCAGCCTTTCTATAAAGTAACTACAGCATCACAGTCAGACTCCCTCTTATTATAAAAAGGTAGTTCTTAGAAATAACCACGAAAATACAATTGATGTCTGTTGAAACAGAGATGCCCATGAGCTCATTTGAAACCAAACATTCAGACGGAACAGTCTCCATCTCTGAATTTTGAGCTTGTGCTCTGTAACATAAGCCTCACATTTCCCTTCATGGTCACCCCTTGCATATCCATCAACAGTAGCGACTAGCGACTGCTTATACAGTCGTGGAAAAGAAAAACCTACAAATTTTGGCTAAGGTATGCAGACTAAAGCGTGGCATCAAAAACTGTAAGACTGGGATTTATGCTTTATGGTTATTTGCTGAGACTCACTTTGTGGTTTTTGCTGTTACGGCTAGTGTGCTTTGTAACTGAGTGAAACTACAGAAGACAGAGTCTCAGTATGTTCTGTTCGAAGAGCATGACATCTTTTAGTACAGTTAGCAGTTAGCATCATGACATGGAACTCAAAGGGATATGTTTAGTAGATTGTCCAGGCTGCCTTTTTCCATACAATGAAAGAGAAAGGGGATTGGCAGTGTCAAGATCCAAAAATGACAATAAGCACCATAAAACTATTAAAAAAAATGTGGCCTTTATGACTTTTGCGCTATATTTCAAATCTCCTGAAGTCAAAGAATAGCTTTGTGTGAGGAAAAGACAAATACTTACGTAGTTATTTTGCTGAAAACCTTCCCCTCCACCATAGTCCTTAAATGTTATTTCCACTTGCTTTCAATTGAAAACACACAAATACATTGCATTGATCACAAGACATGCAAGAACCAATGATGTTAGTCCTATAGACTAGGGATGGGCATTTAGCAGTCGAGTACTCTAACACACAAAATAATGAATAATTAATTACTCGTAAACAGGGTTGAGGAGTTACGGAATACATGTAATGGGATTACGTATTTAAAATACAAAATATAAGTAACTGTATTCCACTACAGTTACAATTTAAATCATTGGTAATTAGAATACAGTTACATTCAAAAAGTATTTTGATTATTAAAGAGATTACTTTGCATTTTATTGTCATTTGTTTCATTTAATATTTAGTCCTTTCAGATGGAAAACATTTATACATATAAATGATGCGATCCAAAGTACATTTGAACAGCGGTGAAACACTTTCTTATGAAGTGTTACATTCATACGTGCAGACAGAGAAGTAAGTTTGAAGTAAGTTTGGAGCAGAAGAAATCAAAATAAACCTTGTGCAAATTGTCAGCTTTACGCTAAGCTAAAATGCTATTTCTAGCCATTTTACATGCACATTTTAAAATGACATTTTACAGCATGTATTCTGTAATTTGTAGTGGAATACATTTCAAAAGTAACCCTCCCAACAATGTTCATAAATTAAAAAGTTAAAAATAACAAGTAAGTCACACCTGAGGGGGTAAAAGTTGGGCTTTTATAAAAATGCGCTCTGCCCGTGTTAAGAGATTTAATGCACACATACACATATTGGTGTGATGGTGTGATAAGCTTCAGAGTTTCTCGTACTGCTTCACAGTTTCTTTCCACAATAAAAGAGGATCCTCATTCGTTGGTTTGCATGACTCCAACAAGAGCTAAATATCAATAGAGTAGAATTCAACAAGAATCAAAATATTACAAGCATTGCCTCACTTTGCTTTCAAAAGCACAGACACCATCATATCTTCTTCTCTCATCGAAAACCTCGACGACACACATCCACAGTGCCTCCCAGTGGACTCAATTTAAACTGCAAGATTTGTTGAAAGATTCAGAGGGAAAGTACAGTATTCACCACTGCTCACGGGAGGCAATTGAGCAAAGAAAAATCAATTTGCGATATTCAAATAGTGTTTTCAATAGCCGACAATCTGGTGCAGAACAAGTATTCAATTAGTCGATTACTCCTGCACATCCCTTGTATGGACTTCTTTTTTGGAGCTTTTTTAAAGCTTGAAAGTCATGGTCACAATCCATTGTCATTGTTTGGAAAAGAACAGTGTGGACATTTTGCTATTTAACTTTATTTGTGTTCCACAGAAGAGAGCAAGTAGTATGGGTTTGGAAATTTTCATTTTTGGGCGAAATTTTCCATTAATGCTGACAGGGTGAAGGTTACTTGTTCTTAATATAAAGTTTACCTTGTCTACCGGTAAAAATATCTTAACACCCATAAAACAAAATGAATTTACTTGAGAAGCAACATTATATAAGACATCAAGTCTTGTTTTCAGAGAAATCTACATTTAGTGAAGTTAATGCTTAAAACAAGAAAAATAAAATAAAAATTTGCTTATGGGGAAAGAAAAAATTACAGAGCCCCTTAGAGGGCAAAAGGGACGTTTCTGTGATTTTTGTTTTGAGTTCCCAATAATATTCTCCATCCCACACAAAAATTACCCTTAGTTTTAATACAGTAATTTATACTTAAACTATGGTGTTTATTGTAAAACCACAAAATTTACCATGTTTTTACTATAGTAACTATATTTTAACTATGATATTTTTAGTACAACCAAAACTATGATAATAATAATAATAAAAAAACAATAACTAAAATAAAAACATGGTTACTACAGTTTTACCATAGTAACACCATGGTAAATTTGTGATACATGTACCATGGTTTTTATCACAAAAATGGTTAATATATGCAGTTTCACTATAATAATTGGTACATTTTCATAGGGGAATGTTTTTTTTTTTTCTGATGGTAAATTTTCATAAGTGCATGTTTTTTTGGTGGAAACCATGATTCCCTTATGACTCAGTACACTTGACATTGCGTAGTTACGCATATGGGAGTGCCTTCATACATGACTTAGTTGAAACCTCTCTAAAATAACGCCAATATTCTAATATTGGCTATGGTGTTTGAGCCCCGCCTGTTTTGGCGCGAAACTGTCTGCTATAAAAATAGGTGCACAAACACCATTTCCTCAGAATTTCTTCCTTCAAGACAGCGATCATCTCTTGTCTAGAAGCCCTCTACCTTCGCCGTCGATATACACGAGTCATCGGGCGGAATCTTCACGGGAAAACTTTCCGCTCCCCTGCAGTGTTCCGGTGAACATCACACCGCCTCACCGATTGACGCTTCGCTGGTGAACGGGCCTGAGCATCCTGATTCTCCACAGAGCTTCGGCAGGGTTTGTGTATCCTTACAAAGCAACTGTATATGGTGTATTGTATACTGTGTGATATAAATATAAATATATATTAATTTATATATTTATATATCTAAAAGAGTCACTTTTATGTGTTCGCGTCTTTTTAAAGATGTTCCGTAAGTGTTCCTTGTGCGAGAGGCACATCCCGCATGTCAGACCAGCACGAGAGCTGCGTTTACTGTCTGGGCCGCGCCCACGCAGAGTCAGCTCCCATGGAGACAGACTGCCCTCACTGTGAGTGCATGAGTCTCAAGACGCTTCGCTCATGAATCACCTTCGTTCTGAGGGATGATTCAGCCTCACAAGCCCTCCCACACGCCTCCTCTGTGATACCCGAGGATTCACAGGAGGAGGCATGGCGGGGCCGTGAGGTCGAGCAGGATGACTTTGAGGTGGTCCTTGTGGCGGCACACGCCCCGCGAGCCCCTCAGTCTCTCCAAAGCGCATGTTTTCTGATACACTATGTGCGAGACTAGCTCCGGCCTTCTGAAAGAGCAGGTGGACTCGTCTCTTGCAGTGGTTCTGACGCTGGGGACGATAATGACGATGTCATGTCTCTCGCTGCATCAGGCGTGTGGTCAGTGGATGATGATGCTGCCCTTCCCCTCAGCGAGGGTGAGGAACGTGCACGCACCACTGACAGGGAGATGCTCTTCGACCGTCCTTACAAGGGCGGTTGAAGAGCTTCACCCTGAGTGGTCTCCCCCAGAGGAACCTGAACAGTCTCGCCGTCAAACGGCAGCGTCCCGCAAATTCTTCCCAGAAGTTCATAACGAACTATCCAAGTCCTGGGGCGTGACCTTATATGGCGTGCTCGCGCAGTGACGCCATCCTCTTTAATGTAGATCACGGGGAAGAAAACGGTTATTAAAGTGGCACACCTCAAAAATACTTCCTAACCGTGTCAACAAATGTCCGCACTGGCGGGAAAAGCTTACTCAGCAGCAGAACAAGCTGGATTAGCACTCCACACAACGGTGGTGCGCCAGGAATTTCAAGCCAAGCTCCTCAGGCAAATGGATGAGCACGGCTTCGATCCAGAGATATTCAAAGAGCTCCGCACCGCTACAGATTTAGCGCTGCATACCACAAAAGTCACTGCGCAGGCCACTGGCAAGTCCATGGTCAACTTGGCAGTTCTGGATCGATGTATATGGCTGACCACTCTGTTGGATGCTCCAGTGTCTCCAGCGGCCTCTTTGGCAGCTCTGTGAATAAGTTTGCTGAGCATTACATCGCAATTCAGCAGCAGTCACAGGCTATGAGACACTTTATGCCCAAACGGAGTATATCACAGCCGGTTCGCCCTCGCTCTGTTTCGAGCCAGCGCCCGACCAAAAGCCCCATACCTGCTGCCTCACCAGCACCTGCGTTTCAGCATGCACAGCAAAAGCGCTCCTGATGGGCACAACCCTTTGAAGCTGAAAGTAGAGTCCGCGGTTACTCCAAAAAAGACTCGATTGGAGACACAAAACACTGTTCCCCATCTCCCCACTATTATTTGTCAGGAAAGGAATATTCTTGTTCACAATATTGTTCAAAATGTTGTTTCTGTGTCTTGCACTCAAATAAATGCAATAAAAAATGCAATAAGTGCAAAAAAGAATACAGCATTCATTGCAAATGCACGAGATGCTCACACATTCTCAATAAAGAGCCCCTTTTTCCTCTTCAAAGCACACACATTATGCGCAACCACTACCCTATAGTGAGCATTGCATCATATCATACAGTGAGCAAACCAAATTGCTCTCTGTCCCGTTACGTGGATGCGTGGCGAGCCCTAACGGTATTTCAGAATGGGTGCAAAAACGATCGAACATGATAATACGATCCAATTTTGCACACCGACCACCCCGTTTCAACGGCATTCTGTCTTCCACGGTTTCATCCGAAGACGTGCCAGTGTTACGAGCCAAAATACACAGTCTCATAGTGAAAAAACGCGATAGAAATTGTGCCAAATTGTCAAGCACAAAAAGGGTTTTACAGCTGTTATTTTATTGTTCCAAAGAAAGACGGCAGGCTTCGGCCAATCCTGGATCTAAGACATTTAAATCACGCACTTATAAAGCAACCATTCAAAATGAATACTCAGAAACGGATCTTATTGCATGTACGCCCACATGATTGGTTTGCGTTGTTAGATCTGAAGGATGCGTACTTTCATATCCAAATTGTACGACATCACAGGATGTTTTTGAGATTCGCGTTCAAGGGAACAGCATATCAATTCGATGTCCTGCCCTTCGGACAGTCTCTGGCTCCTCGCACATTCACAAAGTGCCTCAATGTGGTTCTCGCTCCTCTGATACTGAGTGGCGTACACATCTGGAACTACCTTGACGATTGGCTGTTACTAGCACAATCAGAGGCTATGTTATGCCAGAACAGAGACTTACTGCTTCAGCCATTCTACAGTGTCCGCCTCAGTTCAAACAGGGGAGAACACTTCCACTGAAACCATTTCAGAAAGCATTGGGATTTGTGGCGGCGGCATTCCATTAGGTTTCTTACACATGAGACCTCTTCAGTGCTGGCTGAAGCGCCATGTGCCATGACGTGCTTGGCACCAAGGGCGAATGCGCATCACTATATCCCACTGCTGTATAGCTGCTTTAGCACCATGGACAGCACCTGAGTTTTACCAGCGAGGTGTTGCGCTGGGGCAAGTTGTCACACAGCGCCTAAAGCTATCAGCTGTATTTCTAGCCTTAAAGGCTTTTCAATCATAAATATCAAACTGTCAGGTCCTGGTTCGCTCACACAACATGACAGTTGTGGCATATATAAACCGCCAAGGTGGAATTTAGGAGACTTCACCCTCAAATTGTATTGAGGATTTGGGAAATATCTGGCAAAGCAGAAATCAATCTATTTGCCTCAGAGGAGAATACCCACTGTCCCCTCTGTTATTCGAAGTCCCAAGCCCCAATGGGAATGGATGCAATGGCACACAAATGGCCGGCGAAACGCAAATATACGTTTGCCTTATTCACTCTGTCATATGCAAAGTCCGAGAGGACAGGCAAACGGTTCTATTAGTTGCGCCGAAATGGCCCAACCGGCCATGGTTTCCGGAAATTATAGAGATGCTGTACAGCTTGCTCACCATGGGAAATACCACTGAGGAGGGATCTTCCCTCAGGCACGAGGCACAATCTGGCATCCCCAGCCCCAGCTGTGGAACCTGCATGTGTGGCCTCTGAACGGGGCGCACTACACACACCAGAACTTATGCGTTCAGTCATGAAAACTATTTTATAAGCCGGAGCACCATCAATGAGACGCCTCTACGCACTAAAATGGAAGGTGTTAACTGATTGGTGTCTCTTACATGGCAAGGACCCAGTAAACTGCCCCATACATGAAATTCTAATATTTCTTCAAGAGCGATTAGACACAGGACTCTCCCCATCAATGCTCAAAGTGTATGTGGCGACTATATCTGTGTATCATGCACATGAAGCCGGCGCCTCTATAGGCAAGCATGATTTAATCATAAAGTTCCTTAAAGGAGCAAGACGATTAAACCCACCTCGGCCGGCTACAGTCCCGACTTGGGACTTAACTTTAGTCCTAAAAGCTTTCGCAGGGCCCCCCTTCGAGCCTTTGGACTCTGTTGAACTGCGCTTGCTCTCCATTAAGACCACACTACTGTTGGCTCTGACCTCAGTAAAATGGTTCTCAGACCTGCATTCACTATCATTCGTCAATTCATGTCTGGAGTTTGGCCCCGGTCTTTCAAGAGCCACTGTCAAACCCAGGAAAGGCTATGTACCCAAAGTCCTAACCACACCCGTCAAAGCACAGGTGGTTCACCTTCAGGCCTTCTTCCCTCCTCCATTTAATTCGGATGAGGGACAATCAGTGCATTGTTATGACCTGTACGGGCACTACATGCATATGTTGAGCATACTTGCCTGTTCAGACTGTCTGATCAGTTCTTTATATGCTATGGAGGACGCACAAAAGGAAATTCCATCTCCAAGCAAAGGCTCTCTCACTGGATTGTCATTGCAATTACCCCGGCTTATGAGTCACAGGGTAAGACTTGCCCAATTGGTGTTAAAGCACACTCAACTAGAGGCATGACCTCCTCATGGGCATGGACATAGTATGTTTTGCAGCAGGATGGTCCTATCAAAACACATTTGCAAGGTTTTACAACGTAGTCTCTTTTTTTTTTCACAGTCCTCTCTGTTTAGAGCACTTGCTATGCATTAGCCAAATATATATATATATATAAATATACTTATGCCCTTCCCTTTAAGTACGGCCTCCCCATCATTTGCACAACTGCCTGCAGTCAGGCCATTATAATTTACCATAAAGTTGCAAGCACTTTCATTATAAATATACTCCCTTCCCGACTGGGTTCATAAGGAGTTAATTCATACAATATGACTATAGTTCATATATTCGTTATGAGTGCTCTCCTCCTGGCCATCACGAGGATCACTTACTGCGACATGCTCATGTCGGTCGCCATCCCACAAGACTGCGCCGCCATGTTTCTTCTCTGGGAAGTTATGTCGTGTAGCGCAGCGTGATGGGATTCTGTTCCCCATATGCGTAACTACGCAATGTCAAGTGTACTGATTCGTAAAGGAACGTCTCAGTTACATACGTAACCTCGGTTTCCTGAGATGAAGGGAACGAGACATTGCGAACGCTAGCCGCACTATAAGACTCAGAGTTCTTGAGGCATTAGTGATGTGCTCCTTGTACTCAGTCAGAAATTCGGAGGAAATTGTGCTTGTGCACTTGTTTTTATAGCGGACAGTTTCGTGCCAAAACAGGCAGGGCTCAAACACCATAGCCAATATTAGAATATTGGCATTATTTTAGAGAGGTTTCAACTAGGTTGTGTATGAAGGCACTCCCATATGCGTAACTACGCAATGTCTCGTTCCCTTCATCTCAGGGAACCGAGGTTATGTATGTAACCGAGACTTTTTCAAAAACCATTGTACTTGTACCACAAATTAACCATGGTGTTACTAGTTAAATTGTAGCAACAAGGTTTTTGTTTTGTTTTGTTCTGTTCTGTAATGTTACTATGGTTCTGTATGTCGAAAATCATGGTTAAAATATGGTAACTGTGTTAAAACATGGTACATTTTGTGGTTACCATGGTTTTACTACAAATATCATAGTTCAACTATGGTTACTGTCGTAAAACATAGTTAATTTTCATAAGGGATTGATAACGCTATAGCAAGGGAACGCAAAACTAATTGCAAGGGAACACAAACTATTGTGAGGGAATGCAAAACAATTTCAGAATATAAATGTCCTCCCTATCCTTTAAGGGGCTACATAGAAAATAAAGTTGTTTTTCCTTTGAAATAAGTTTATATTTCTTACCCCACTGACAAACTTTTTTTCTTCATAAAATACAGTAAGTACAAACTGAGGATCTCACACACACTCAGACTCTTGCTCTGTCATATGGAATATCGTGGGTGGCACTGGATAGGCAGAGTGCTCTGGAAATAGCTCGGGAGCAACCCCTCTGTTTCTCCAACCCAGATTTCCTTTTCTGAGGTCAGCATTGGGGCTGGAAGTGCTGTGCTGCAAACCTCCAGTCGCCATGGCTGACCACAGTGGCTTCTCTCACAGCACTTCAAGGGCCCTGCGGCAGTGACCAGATGGCCCACCTCACTGGAGCATCTCCATCACACTGTTCTGGGCTTATACAGTCTACACTCATTCACCAAGATGGTTAGTCATACTCAATATTGCTGGGAACACAGAGCTAGGCTATATAAACAGTTTTGGGACACTTTATTAGGCACAAACACTCTTTACAAGCAAAAGTGTAAACACTGTAGCTAGGTGGCACTGTCAAAGCATTGCTTCATTGTTTGAGCATCTTGACCAATCTGACACAGTGAAACTGGCTCCTGACAGCTTCAGTCCATATTTTTTTCATTGTTTGGAAAAAAAGAACAGCATCAACATTTTTCACAAATTTTCATAAAAGTCATAACTGGAACAACATGAGGGTGAGTGAATGACAAGTACATGTAATTTTTTGGGTGAACTAACCCTTTCAGTCAAGTCACAAGAGCACGTTGAAGCTGACCGAGTTAACCTAACCCACTGTGATAAGTCACAGAATGCATTTTCAAACAGACAGACAAAAAGAACAAAAATTGGAGTCTGCCTGAGTGTTCAAATGTTAGTACAAACTGGATGTTTCCATTTTTACAGCCATTTTTACTCAGGCCAATGTTTTTCGAGCTTCCAGAGGGCTTTACATTTCCTTTTCCTGTGGTTTTCGCAGGAAAGAACAGCCAAACCTAAATGTAGATGCTCAGATTGGCACGCTGAGGACTTGAGTGTGCTGGACAGACAAAGACACAGCTGACAAATCAAGCCCATTTATTTGTATTTATTTCTATTTCTCAGTGGTTACGTTTTGCGGTCCAGACATACAAACCCCGGGGAGGATTCTTTTTAGAGATAAAGACAGATAATTTTTTTTTTATTGACAGCTGAATGACGTTGTGGTGAAGGTACAGCACACTAATGTCATTCCCATGTGCCTAAAGAGTTCTGTAAGGTATGTCAAAAAATTGAATATGTACTGTATCGGCAGATAATGTAGTTTTTTCCTGAGTGAAACAAGACATCTCCAATTCTGGTCTTCAATAGAGTGAATTCGTGCAAACCATTCACACATCACATTTGGCACAGTGATTAACAAGGAAAATTAAAAATGGCACTTCGTGTCAAAAAGGATGCCAAGTCCTGTGTTACAACATAATCAATGTAATTTGGTATCATTGGCATAAATCTGTTGTGACGCTTCATAACTGAATCTGAACCCAATTGAGATTTGAGAGGTTTTTCTTTTTTTTTTTTTTTTTTTTGGGACAATAACGGTTTAAATTTTGGTCTGTTCTTCACATAGAAAAAAACATTTGGGTGAATCAAAACCTGTCAAGAAAATGCATTAGTCATATTTTGCAAGAAGAAAATGGAGCCTTCATTTAGGACCATTAAGATTTTTTACATTGTGACATAAAATTCAGGACACTTAAATGCATTTTACCCCACAATTCTCATTACTGCAATGCGTCGGACGTTTTACTTTTACTATTCCAATTATTTCCATTGATAGTTATCATTACCGTAACAGTTATTATTTTTACAATATTACAGTAAAAATTATGCTGTTGTACACAAAAACTTAAAAAAAAAAATGAAAGGCAGTACCAGGGAGTATACTACTAGTATGTATAAATATATATATATATATATATATATATATATATATATATATATATATATATATATATAGTATACTGTATACTGTATATATATATTAGTGCTATCAGTCAATTAAAATATTTATTTGCATGATATTTCATAGTTAAACGTGATTCATTGCAATTATTTCAAAGTGCTGAAATTTGACTTTATTGATACTTTTCCTGTCACGACACATTTAGTCTCTTCTAAGAAAAGAAAACAATATGTAACAATAATGTTTTATTAACATTTTCAAAACAAAGAATTCCAAAGATATAAATGCAAGAAAATAGCAAAAATTCAAGTAACATTAAACGTTTCCCAAAGTCTAAGTGGGAGATTAACTAATTTAAATATATCTAATCCCCGTAGTTTGCATTGTCATTGCAATGGGCTTTAAATCTCTTCAATCCTCATCCTCCACAATTTTCATAGTGGCTAACCACTTTGCTACTGCAATTGTTAAGCCACATTTACACGATTTGCCACTATGAACTCCACATGAAAAGCGCTTGCAGAGAATGTCTTGTTTTGCTTTTAGTTCTGGCAATTTCCACGTAATGATACTTCATCTGAAATTTCTAGAAAGTGAAGCCGAGGAAATGCTGATGCTTTACTCCTGCAGGTTGTGTGAATGCAACTTATTACAAGTCCAATCTGAGTTTGTTTTGTACACAAAAAAAACATACAGTTAAGAAGTCCTTTCTCCATCACTTGATCATTGACAAGGAATCGCTGTTGTGTGTTTGTGGTGTGTGCGTCAGCGTAATGACCCCGGACACATTGCAAAGGTGTCACCATATTCCAACCAGTATTTAGAACTCACATGGAGCTGAATAAAATGTCAGAATCTAATGTGAAAATTGGTAAATGCATTAATTACGATTAAGAAAAATTAACACGTTAAACATTTTACATTAAATTAATTGTCTGCATTAATTTCAACAGCTCTAATATATATTTGAACTAACTCTTTAACATCAAATAAATTACATACTCCACCTTTTAAAAAGAGTGATTATACAGCCATCATAGCTATATTCTGTCAAATGAAAGCTGAACTATAATACTGAAGCTACCACACTGTCTCTTAAAGTGGATACTCCCTCCACCCCCACCCACTATGACACACTGTCACCCATGTAAAGCATTGTAATGACTTCACTGTCAGCTAAACGTATGGAACCAATTTAACACGCTCCCCTCTCCTCTTCCTGTGTGGATGTGTCAAATGTGTGCACATCTGGGCCATCCTCCAGCGTTAGAACAACCAGACCTCTCCATATCAAAAACTGAGAAACCACAACAGCCCCACACAGGCAGCAAACACAAGAGCCCTGCTGAAAAACATTCATGGTCTACAGGGCAGGAATGCTTCACAACTGGATGAAAATTTCAGCTATGCATTTGCATATACGTCAGAGTGGCAGATTACACTTTTAGGCAATTATAATTATTTTATATTAAAGTGTGCTTAGAGAAAATAAGCAATTATTTAAGTCACTCATTCTGAATGCTGATCAGCTGGACAAATAGTACGCACAAACGCACGCACACACAAGTATAAATCAAGGACAAACAGGTTCTGCTGTTTGGCACACCTTAGCTCAAGCTCTTGCCTTGAGGTAGATTCTCTTGCTGTGTTTCATTCACACACACACTCACACACACGCACAAAAGCTCATTCTTTGGCCTGCTCTCACATGCTGTGGGGAGTGCTGGCTGCCTGGCCTCTCTGATCGGGTGTGCTGCCAAGCCTCAGCCCAGAACTGAGAGGCCTGTGTTTGCCGCACGGAGCCTGGGCGCTCTTCCTTAACCTTGTTTCTAAATACACTGCGGCTTCAAGGAATAGCACTCTCAGCAGCTGGGAGAGCAGCCATGGAAAATGTAGACGCAATGAGCAAGAACTGGAGAAGGGAAGTGTGGAGGTGATATTTTGTTTTCTGGGTGTTTTTTACCCAGTGATGGGTTTAATTTCATGTGCTCTTAACCATTTCTGACAGCATGTGAGTTTCTTAAAGGTTTTAAGAAAAACACATTATAAACATTATTAGCCTTGCTCATGTTCATCCAGTAATAGAGGTCTGCCTTAACATAAAGGCCAAAACCGACCCGTACCCGAAATCGCTCACCCTCTTTATAATTTCTTCTCGAAGCAAGTAAATTAGTTGCAATAGGCTGTATTATACTTAAGCATCATTGGCAACATTCGTTACAGTATAGTCAGAAGTAAACATACAATTTTAACAAGGCACGGCGGCACACCAGAGTTGAAGGGAAAAAAAACATTGGTTATACTTAGTCAAGCACAGAAACTTTGCTGGATGCAGAACGATCTGGAATCATGTGTAACAGTGTAACAGTCACATGAAGTACTTTTTGCAGCTTGAACTTCTTCAAGACATTGAATCTTGAATGAAACAGAACACAGGTGTCCCGAGATGCGCTTTAAAAAATATTTTTTAACTTTTTAACTAACACTGTGTCTAAAAATGTGACGGCCCTGCGTGACACAATGAAAAAACAGTGAGATGCAGAGCAACAGTCAAAGCGTGTCCATCCAGCACATTTACATGGAAAAACAATTGAAAAACTGGGCAAACGCACGTAAAAATACATTTGACATGAATCTGTTAGCATGTGTCTGTGAGTGAAAGTGCGTGTGCTAAACAAGTTGCAAAGTCCTATTTATTTTTTCAAAAAAAATGTTTTGTCATTTATTAATTACAAACCCGAACCAGACCTGAACCCAAAGTCATACTTGAAACACTGACCCAAACCCAGCCCAAAACCCCACGGTTTGTCGGGTCCCCTCAGGCTCAGGTCAGGTTGCACACCTCGACGTAGTTGTCGTAACTTCGGCCCTGTTTTCACTTGGTATTAAGATGCGTTTTGGGTGATCCGATCACAAGTCACTGTTTACACCTGGTTGTTATATGCATCTCTTTTGACCAATTGTGTTCAGATTTCGAGGGTAGGGTTTCTGATTTCATAACAGCATACATCAATCACTGTATGTTACTACATGTTGCACTGCATTATAATAATGTGCAAAAAGTAAAATAAGAAAAAGCACAAAAAAAAAAGATATTTTTATCGGTGAGACTGCATGTTGATATCAGTCACACTGAAAAAGTTCCATGAAGTTTTTGCGCATGTATGTACTGTATGTACATTCACTTAGAATTTTATTTGGAACACCTGTACACCTACTTATTCATGCGATTACCTAATCAGCCAATTGTGTGGCAGCAGTGCAATGCATAAATTATGCAGAGACGTGTCAGGAGCATCAGTTAATGTTCACATCAACCATCGGTATGGGGAAAAAATGTGATCTCGACCGTGGCTGATTGTTGGTGCCAGACGGGCTGGTGTGAGTATTTCTGTAACTGCTGATGTCCTGGGATTTTCACGCACAACAGTCTCTAGAGTTTACTCAGAATGTGCCAAAAACAAAAAAACACTCAGTGATCGGCAATTCTGCGGACAGAAACGCCATGTTGATGAGAGAGTTCAATGGAGAATGGCCAGACTGGTTCGAGCTGACAAAAAGTCTACAGTAACTCAGATAACTACTCCATTCAATTGTAGTGAGCAGAATAGTATCTCAGAATGGATAACATGTCGAACCTTGAGACAGATGGGCTACAACAGCAGAAGACCATGTCGGGCAATTTTTTAGGACCATAGTGTTCCTAATAAAGTGCTCAGTGAGTGTATGTATGCACTTTTCCAATATGATGGTTACAGTATTTCCTTTTATAACCGCACAAAATGGAAACATTTAAAACTCTGGTTTAAACGCATCAGTTGATTGACAGGTGAGGCGTGCCTTGCTACTTTTTGAACGCATTCGAATGGATGAGCATTTACAGTACTATCCCAATGTGGTCACATGCGTTTTCGTCCATACTGACCACCTACGAATGTGGTTGAAGTGGACCAACCTCAAAACGGTTTGGAGCCCGTTTACACCTGTCTTTAGTAGTTACGTTTCAAACAAATGGCACAAGACGCATCTTAATACCAGGTGTAAACGGAGCCTTATTTAAGAAAAGCAGGTAAATGTGCGCTACAGCCAAAGGATTACCACTTACCGATTGCGGTTTTATTATTTCGTTCATTCAACTGTTGATGGAACCAGTTGCCAGAGGCTTCTTCTGTTTTGCATGACCAGCGGCAATTTTTTTTCATGCTGTGGACAAGCAAAGCAAAACTCTTGAAATATAATGATTACTACTCAAAAAGTAAGGTTGCTTTCCCCCTGGTGTAAACACATTATTATAGCCTGACAGACCAAAGGATTCCATTAGCATTCCAATTCATCTCAATGGCCAGGGTTGGGGAGTAACGGAATACATGTAACGGGATTACAATAATATAAGTAACTGTATTCCACTACAGTTTCAATTTAAATAATTGGTAAATAGAATAGAGTTACATTCAAAAAGTATTTTGATTACTGAAGAGATTACTTTTGCATTTTATTGTCATTTGTTTAATTTAATAATTAGTCTTTCAGTTGGAAAAATGAATACATATAAATGCTGCAATCCAAAGTGCATTTGAACAGTGGTGAAACACTTTCTTATGATGTGTTACATTCATACGAGCAGACAGAGAAGTAAGTCTGAAGTAAGTTTGGAACAGAAGAAATAGAAATAAACCTTGTGTAAATTGTCAGCTTTACGCTAAGCTAAAATGCTATTTCTAGCCATTTTACATGCACATGTTACCAGGCATAATCATATTTTTTATCAAGAAAATTCACATTGGATCATAATTTCTTTTTTTCTAGTAAAACCTCTGAAATTAGGGCAAAATTCTTGATAATAATTTTCTTATTGTTTTCCTGTAAAAAATATCTAAAAATCCTTAAAACAAGATCAATTTGATTTATCTTGTTTTAGAAACAACACTGCATAAGATATTTAGGTTTTTCAGAGAATGTATTTTTAACGTGTATTTTGTCTTACTGTACTGGCAGAGTTTTTACAGTCAAAACAAGTGAAAAAATCTAAAAGTAATCCAAAGTATTTAGAATACGTTACTGACCTTGAGTAATTTAACAGAATACGTTACAAATTACATTTTACAGCATGTAAAAAAAGTAACCCTCCCAACCCTGTCAATGGCATATGTTCAGCTCATGCAAGCAGCCCTGGAAGAACCTGACTTGCATGCAGCTATCTTTGCTTATGTGAATGCAGGTCTGGGCACTGATTTTGAGACAATGCCATGTGACTTTCACTCTGGAGTCTGAGGAAAATGATGTCCTCCCAAAGCAGACTGGATGACTGCACCACAAGAATGTGCACATTTCCTAGATGCAAATTTACGAAATCCAGGGTGACAGCGAAAGAGTCAATTATATTTAGTGGAAAGCAATACCTGATTAAACATTTCACTAATATTCATCAGGAAAGACCTGCATGATTGGTCGGAGAAACTATAACCCAGTCTTTCCTAATCCTAGCCCTAAAACTGACCCCAACAATTCAGGTAGCTCTTTACTCATAAATATGAATGGGTCTTCCCCTGCCATCCTATGTCTCTGAGATCCTTCACTAGAAAATATCCTGCTGGCGCATGAGCTATGACATCAAAGGCAATAGGCTGGGAAAAATAGAAGTCCATTTCATGCTTTTAGGAGCCCTCTGAAAAAGTCTGTCACTAGTAAAACATCTGCTATAAAATAATGAAATATTTGCAATTTAAATATTGCTTCCAAAGAAGTTTATTTCGGCAGACTACACAACTACTTGTGAATGGTCGTCAAAGGAGAAATGTGCTCTTAGACCCTAGAATGGTGTGCGTAGTTACCGCATCCAGTGCTAACCAGCAAAACCCAGACATATTGGAGTGAAGTAATCACCCAAGGAATTTATACAAGTCACTTCTATTAATTTGGTTCCAAGACTGCTTTTTTGTACGATCGCACATGGCCATGTTTGCCATTTAAGCTGAGTCACTTATTTAGGTGCTCCAAATTCACATTTCACATTCAGGTGGGCAAATAAAAAAAAAAAAAAACAGAAACCAATCGCAGTGCAGCATTACGATGAGTAACATGTAAAGTAGTCTGCCCGTGCCGCAGTTGATATATCTGATGTAGCATGTCATAGTTAAGCTGTTGAGTGCTATAATTACTGTATCTAATGAAATTACATACTGCTGATATGGCAAAGCGTGCAAGTGAGATTGTGACACCTCACCTGACACTCAGCTGTTTAATAATAGCCCTTCACACTAATGATATGTGTAATGTGTTTATTTACTCCAGCCATATACTTCAAAGAAATTACACAGCACTCCAGCAATATTAAAATCAAATCCTCACTCTCATATTAAATGTGGTGTTTGGAATGCCAAAACAAACAAACAAACAAAAAAACTAAATTACGGCCCCTGTTTCTATAGGATTTTTTTCTCCTGTTTAATTTTCAAGTAAAATATCTAAACAATTGTAACAGTATAAGGATGGGCAAAGGAGGAGGAACAGTCAACATTAATGGTAAAACTCAACATAACACAAACATAAACATATGCAGTGCAGCCGCGTGTGTGTCTCTCTCTCTCTCTCTTTCGAACTGGCGCCTCTGGCTTCCCTTTATCTCACTCTCCCGCTGATCAGCTGATTCAGCGCCAGCCATGAAACATCATGGCCCCACCACGCCCTCCTCCTCGTCACACTCCTCCTGGAGAGAGAGAAAAACTTGCTCGCCGGTTCCCGGACACGCTGTCACCTGGTCCTCAACCGCTCCTCCACCCTCTGGTGGACAATAGCTCGCTCCTCCCCCGGCGGATGGCAGTGAGTCCTCCAGCCCCTGGCAGACGGAACCGTGCCTCCCCTTCTTCGGCAGATGTCAGCAGTTCCTCCGGCTCTCGCCGGCCGGCAGCGAACCCCCTGCGTCCCCAGGCAGATGGCCGCAGCTGCACCCCTGGTGGATGGCAGCTGCAAGGACTCCGCGACAGCGCATCCCTCCTCTCTCCCGGGTTTCGGCACCACTGTAACAGTATAAGGATGGGCAAAGAGGAGGCGGGAACCGGCTGAACAGTCAACATAAACTTTTAATGGTAAAACTCAACATAAAACAAGTATTAACATATGCAGCTCGGCCGCGTGCGTCTCTCTCTCTCTCTCGAACTGGTGCCACTGGCTCCCCTATACTTCGCTCTCCCGCTGATCAGCTGATTCAGCGCCGGCCATGCACCATCACGGCCCGGCCATGCCCTCTTCCTCGTCACAACAATGTTTTAAGATAAGTCTGTTTTCAGAGATTGTATCCCCTTTGGCATTTTTTAAAGCAGAAATCTAACAAAATGTTGTGTGGTTTATGCTTAAAAAATGGCAAAGGGGTCAGAGACTTTATTCAAGATACATTTTCTTTGAAAACAAATCTTAATATGTTACACAGTTTTACTGCTCAAGTAAATGTATCTTGTTTAGGATGTTTAGGGTTTTTCTTTATTAGAAAACAAGACAAAAATACTGAATAGGAAAATATGTTTTTTTTATTTTTTATTATTTCTGCAGTCTGTCCACTTGGCCTGCTTGTGTAAGTCTGAGCAGACTTGTTTCAACATGGCCAAACTGCCAAAAGTTCTCATAGTGATTAATGATTTTACATTCTTATGAACTATCTGAGCTGCTTGTGTAGGCATGGGTATAATCTGTTATAAGAAAAATAAACTGTTATGAAAAAGGCATTCAACAAGTCATTTAAATATGAAGCTTGTTTACTGATGAGGCCACTCCCAACCCTGATTAAAAGACACAGAAATGCAATCTCCAGACTAAAGTAATTACAGGTGCAGACAGAGCAGTCTAAGATCCTGCAGCCAGTCAAAGAGCAATTGAGTCAGAAACTCTGTGTACCTCCTTTTGTTTTCTGCATTCTGAGCCATCATGCAAAATTCTAATGCAACCGGTCCATGTTGAGTCAAGATCATGCGGCTGCGGGCGGGTTATCAAATCATTTGATGGTGATGGCAATCAAAATCTAATCAACGCTGCTTGGAGGTAGTCCAATAGATTCATTAATCACTCACTGTCAAATCAAAATGAAACCAGTATTAAACCATAGCTATTCAAACAGGTACATGTGAAGAAAACAAGAAAACCAACCTCAACATATTTTGTAAGCCAAACGACTTGATGCATTTTTTTTTTGTGCTGTTTTGTTAGCACTGATATGAAGTCTGAGGATGTGTTTGGAATAGCATACTACAATATTACTCTTACTATTTCTGCAGTGTGTAGTATTTATACTGTGCACGGTACTTGAGTTTTCATCGAATACCCAGATGAAATATCCCAAAAATCAATGACTTGAACTGTCATTTTCATGTGACGAATTGAGGCTGTCATGATTATGAAATTTGTCTGATGATTTATTGTAATTCAAAGAATTGTAATTATGACTATTAATTATCATACATATGTGTGTCACAATTATACAATTTGGCTGATGATTAATTGTCATAAAATAGCCATACTTAAGGTGTATGTGAGCTGAATACACAAACACCTTAAAGGAATAGTTCACCCAAAAATGAAAATTTGCTGATAATTTACTCACCCTCAGGCCATCCAAGATATATCTTTGTTTCTTTCTTCATCAAAACAGAATTTAAGACTTTTGGGATTTCATTTCAGGCCTCCTCCTCTAAACAATGCAAGTGAATGTACTCCATTTTTTGACGGTCCAAAATGTATATTTAGGGTGCATCAAAATAATTCTGCTCCTTAATGCTAAGCGAGGTTGGCCGCCCATTTGCCTTTGCCCAGCAGCTCCGTGACACCTGCTGGCGGTGGGTGCTGGCCAAGGAGGACAGCGACGCAGAGGATGTCATCAACCTGGTGGTCCTGGAGAAGTTTGTCTCCCGGTTGCCAAATAGGACAGCCGAGTGGGTCCAGTGCCACTGACTGGTGTCGCTGGATGAAGCGATCCAGCTGGTGGAAGACCATCTGGCAGCCTATCCGGGGGCTGGTGCACCCCACACCATTCCCCCCTCTAATGTCTCCTCCCCTGTTCTCCCCCCCCCCACCCACGCTGATGCTGGGGAAGGGGAGCTGTCATCCTTCCCCACCCTTACGGCATTCCCAGTAGGGAAGCAGTTGTGAGATGAAATCCTGAAGCACGTGTTTGACCAGGTGATAGTGATTGATGGTCAATGTCTCCAGCCGGGTATCGCACTCACATATCTATATTTTTCAATTATAAAAGATTGGTTGTATAGAGTGACACAGGACACTCGGACAAATGAAAATACAACCCAGTTGTTGATACCAAAGAGCTGTCAGGAAATGTTATACCACATGGCTCATCATAATCCGATGGCAGGTCACTTGGGACAGGGGAAAACTGACTCATGGCCCGTTTCTGTTGGCCGGGCGTTCACGGGGATGTTCGCCGGTGGTGTGCCGCATGCCGTGAATGTCAGCTGCTGAATCCGCCGGCTGTTCCAAAAGCACCATTGTGCCCCCTTCCTTTGATTGAGGTTCCTTTCGAACTAATTGGCATGGACCTCATCGGGCCATTAGAATGCACATGGGCATTGCTTTGCGTTAGTCCTGGTGGATTACACAATGCGATATCCGGAAGCAGTGCTGCACAACACCTCAGCACATAGTGTTATGGAGGCACTCTTCAAACTTCCGAAAGAAATCCTCACCAGGGCACTGCTTTTATGTCACGAATGATTGGGTATTAAATCGATTCAGACAAGCGTGTACCATTCACAAACGGACGGCTTGGTCGAACAATTTAATAAGACCTTAAAGAATATGATTTTTAAGTTTGTGCACGAAGATGCTCGGATCTGGGATAAGTGGCTCGAACCCCTGTTATTTGCAGTGCGAGAAGTCCCACAAGCCTCCACAGGGTTTTCCCCATTTTAATTGTTATATGGGCATAAGCCCCGTGGCGTGTTAGACGTCATAAAGGAAAACTGGGAGGAGGGACCTTCACAAAGCAAAAATGAAATTCAATACATTCTTGACCTGAGAGCAAAACTCCACACACTGGGGTGACTATCACTGGAGAATTTGCTACAGGCACAAGAATGTCAGTCCCAGATGTATAACAGGGGAACTCAGCTATGGGAGTTTGCACAGGGAGATAAAGTACTTGTATTGCTGCCCACAAATCGAGCTCGAAATTACTCGCTAAGTGTCAAGGGCCCTTTGAGGCCACACGGCGAGTTGGGGAAGTCGACTATGAGGTAGTGTGGGGAATGTCAGACGTACTAAAACCATGGAGAGAGGCGTTTCCCATATCCTTGGCGAAGGTAGTTCTGGAGAGGGAGGAGCTCGGACCAGAGGTGAATCTAAAAGCCAATCAGTTCACCCGGTCCCTTGTGGAGACCACCTCTCACCGTCACAATGTACAGAGGATGCCAGGTTGCAAAATTATTTCTGTTCTGGCCTCTTCCCGGCCGCACTAATCTCATAAAACACCACATCGAGACAACCCCATGGGTAGTGGTAAATAATCGTCCCTACTGCTTACCCGAACACAAGAAACAGGTAGTATGGGAAGAATGAATGGCCATGCTCGATATAGTGGTAATAGAAGAATCCCACAGTGATTGGACCAGCCTGGTGGTTCTGGTGCCTAAGAGCAATGGCTCGGTCCGGTTCTCTGTGGATTATAGAAAAATTAACACAGTGTTGAAATTTGATGCTTATCCAATGCCTCTTGTTGACAAACTGTTCGATCGGTTGGGCACGGCTCGCTTTTATTCGACATTGTATTTAACAAAGGGATATTGGCAGATCCCCTTAACGCCGATGTCCCATGAAAAAACGGCCTTCTCCACACTGTTTTGGTTACACCAATTTTTTACCCTTCCATTTGGTTTGTTTGGGGCCCAGGCTACATTTCAGCATTTTATGGACAGGGTCCTCAGACCGCACGCTGTGTATGCCGCTGCCTATTTGGATGATATCATTTATAGTAGTGATTGGCAGCGGCACATGCAGCATCTGGGGGCTGTTCTGAGGTTGCTGCAATGAGCGGGGCTCACAGTAAACCCAAAGAAGTGCACAATTGGGGGGTGGAGGTACAGTATCTGGGGTTACACTTGGGTCATGGTCAGGTGCGGACCCAAATTAATAAAACCGCAGCGATTGCGACCAGCCTGAGACCCAAGACCAAAAAGGAGGTGAGACAGTTCCTGGGGCTGGCTGGCTATTATCGAAGGTTTTTGCCTAGTTATTCGGACGTCACCAGCCCACTGACTGATCTCACTAAAAAGGGAGCTCCAGACCCGGTCCAGTGGACAGAGCCATGCCAACAAACATTCATGCAGGTAAAAGCTGCACTTTGTGGCAGGCAGGTTCTGCATTCCCCTGACTTCTTTCTCCCTTTTGTTTTAAATACAGACACATCAGACAGGGGGCTGGGTGCGGTACTGTCTCAAGTGGTGAAGGGGGAGGAGCGCTGGGTGCTGTACATTAGTCGGAAGCTCTCTATGAGAGAGATGATGTACAGCACCATAGAGAAGGAGTGCTTGGCAATCAAGTGGACGGTCCTCACTCTCCGCTACTATTTGTTGGGACGAGCATTCACCCTCTGTTCGGACCATGCCCCGCTTGAATGGCTCTACCAAATGAAGGATGCCACTGCCCAGATCACCTGTTGGTATCTGACACTCATTTAAGTTTGAGGTGGTCCACAGGCCTGGGGTGCAGATGGCTGTCGCGGACTTCCTCTCCAGAAGGGGGGGGGGGGGTAGTGGGCAGGCCAGAGAGTTCCCCCGGCCTGAGTCGGGCGGTGGAGTTATTTGGAGGCGAAGGCATGGTTGAACGTTCATCTGGGGAGAGAGGAAGCGGTAAGTGTTTTCACCTGAGGTGAATTGCTGGTAATTGCTGTTTCTTTGTTCGCAGTGAGAGATGGGGGAAATAAAAGGGGCCAGACCTCAGAGTGAGAGAGTACCAGCTGAAGCTAAGAGTGTGTTGGCTGCTGCCAGTCCCACTTTATATATAGCGTGTGAGTGTTTGTGTGAAGCTTTACTGTCACGCAGTCAAGCAATAAATTAAAAATAAATTTACCTTTGAGTTGGATTCACCATCTCCCGCTTCCTCATTCCTTGAACTTTATTACAATTATAACTCGTTTTGGGTACATAAATGTACACTAAGGACCTATTGTTTACCTTCAAAGGTACATTTATGTTTTGGTCCTTTGGGGGGGGGGGGGGGAATCACACCTTTTTGTCTCCTTAAACGTACCACCTAAATGAGGTCTTTGTACCTTAAACTGAACCTTTTTTTTTCTTAAAGGTGTATATGATTTCCTTTAAGGCTTTAAAACTTTGAAATATTGCACAGGGGTAGAATGACATGAAAAATAATATTAGTATTTCCAAATACTTTTATTTCCAAACACTTGAACTTTAGTCTTGGTCAAATTTACATTTAAATGGTTGTTTTTGGAACCCAGCCAAATGATATTATATTATGCAATAGTAATATACTGTATTTCTGTCCTGTCAGTTCATTTGGAGTGCTCACATAATCCAGTAACACCAGAAAATGAGACACAAAAATAAAATGTTCATGGCATTTCTGTATTCGCTAAAAATCCCCTTATTTGGACAGTAAAATGTGGAATTTCAAGTGCGCGATAACTGCGACAGGCGTTTGACGAATAAACCAGAAGCAAGATCAACCCCAATGTTCTCTTATTACTTTCTTGACTCATTTGATCAGGCCACCAAAATTTAGGTTTTTACACACAAACTTGTATAAAAAAGGCAAAACAACTATTTTTATTTACAATCTTTACACTTCAAAGGTGGCACAGAAGTTGCATCTGAAGTGACATATTTACCAAGAAAAAGTTTATTTACACAAAACTGTTTAATGCTGCACAGAGGTGGTATAAATGTATTTACACGGCAGTTACAATTGCATAAATAATGAGATTATCCAAAGTTACGAGATTAATGCATTAAATATAAAATTACAAATATAGAAATATAAAATTAATCAAAATATGAAGTTATACTTATATCAGACTAAATTTATGAAATATATGCTCTATCATGTTTAAGCCTGCTCTAATGCAGCATGTCATTTACACTGACCCATCTCAGGTCCTAATTTCAAAGGCAGTTTTGATGCTGCTTTGTTTCTGAGGAGGCATAATTTATTCTGGTTTTTATGCGGCATTGAGTCTTTACACTAAATTTTGAGCAGGCACAGAGCAGCCTGTAAAGACACTCAAGGTACCTGGGTGCCACTTGCTGAATTAAACATGCCACATGAAGAGGTCGTGACAAATATATGTCAGTATAAGGTCAGGTGAAAACAATGTAACTTACTATGATTTGAAAAGTTTATCTTTGCTTAATAAATTCTATTTCACATTTTTAAAAATAGTAAGCAATATACAATGTTAGCATTCACCTAAAGTTATGTTCAGAATGGAATACTAGCTCACCACTTAAGGGGTGGTCACACTACACTTCGTGCTCCATTCACTCCCATTCAAATGCATCCGAAACAAACACAAGCTCATGTGAAGAAATTTCAAGAGTGAAAGAGTTCGAGGATATTAGAAACTTTGTGGAACCATAAGAACTTCCTAAACTGACGGCTGAGAAAAACATTCTCTTGATTCTGAGATAACCTTGGAGGAGCTTGATGAGGTAAATAAGGCCTTGCCTACAGGCAAGGCTCTGGGGCCAGATGGCTTTGCCACTGGTCAGTGGCGAATGATCAGACTCAGGTCGCTGCCATCCCACTTGACACCAAAAAGGTGTTTGATATGGTAGAATGGGATTATCTTTTTAAAATTTTGGAAATGTATGGGTTCGGGAATAGCTTTATTGGTTGGATTAAGTTACTTACTAAATTACTTTATAGACACCCGGTAGCAAATGTATTAACAAATGGATTAATTGAATATTATTTTACTCCGGATAAGGGCACCCGGCAGGTTTGTTCTCTTTCACCATTATTGTTCTGTCTTGCTTTGGAACCATTAGCAGCCACGATAAGAAAGGAGGATGATTTTCCAGGGGTGGTGGCGGGAGGTGTGGCGCATAAGCTTTTGCTTTACGCAGATGATATTTTATTATTCGTCTCCGACCCCACTAAATCTATGCCTTGCCTCCACAGAATTATTCATTCCTTTTCTAAGTTCTCGGGATACAGAGTTAATTGGTCTAAATCTGAAGCTTTGGCCCTGACAGCATACTGCCTGGTAACGGCTTTACAGCCGGGCGTCTTCCAGTGGCCCAAACAGGACATTAAGTATTTGGGTATTTTATTCCCAGCAAATTTGTGTGATTTAGTTAGTGTTAATTTTGACCCTTTAATAGAAAGGTTTTCGGGCAATGTGGGCAGGAGGGCTCCATTACATTTATCTGTGATTGGGAAGGTTAATGTTATTAAAATGAATTGTATTCCAAAATTCAACTACCTGCTACAGTCTCTCCCTATAGATGTTCCCCTCTCTTATTTCAAGCAATTTGATAGCATAGCGAAGTCCTTCATTTAGAATGGTAAACATCCCAGATTACATTTCAGTAAGCTGCATAGGCCGATTGACAAAGGTGGGCTAGGCCTATCCAAGATTTTGTTTTATTATTATGCATTCAGTCTCAAACATTTGGCTCACTGGTTGCTTCCACCTGAGAGAGCCCCTCCCTGGTTTTGTATTGAACAGGAAGTTCTTGCCCCTGTTTTGCCATTGCAAAGCCTTTCTATCAAACTAATCAGAGAAGTTAAGTTACACCTCGTTATCTCACATATGCACTCGGTATGGACAAAAGTGTCCAGAGTGTTTAATTCTGACATTTATTTAAATGTTGCCTTGAGCATATGGCTGAACCCAAAATTATGTATTAATAAGTCCCCTTTCTGCTGGACAGAGTGGATTGTGAGGGAGGTTAATATGCTCGGTGGCCTATATGAGAGTGGAGTGTTGAGATTCTTTGAAAATTTGGTTCAACATTGTGGGATTCCCAGATCTCAGTTCTTTAGGTATTTACAGCTGTGCCACCTGCTTTGTACTATTTTTGGGAGTAGCATACACCCCCCTAAAGTGCCAGATACTCTGGGAGTGGTGATACTGCTTTTGGAAAAGGTCATGAGGCATCAGTGTATTACTCCCTGCTAATTCAGAGTCTGGGGGATGGAGCTTTAACTTCTGTTAAGAGATTATGTGAGAAAGATTTAAACTTGGTATTGGAGGAAGGAGTGTGGGCTAGGATTCTAAAAAACGTCAAGTCTGCATCTAGAGATGAAAGGGTGCGCCTTATGCAATTCAAGATTTAACATCGATTCTATTGGACCCCCTCTAGATTGAATTAGCTTGGTCTTAAAGACACACCCACCTGCTGGCAATGCCAATCAGAAGATGGAGACACAACCCATGTTTTTTGGTGGTGTGTTATGATCCAATAATTTTGGTTGAAGGTTCAAAGTTTTATGTGTGACGTATTGGGCACTCAAATTTCATTTTGCCCTAGACTCTGTATTTTAGGCGATGGGGCGTTCATAAATATAGGGGATAAACACATACAAAATTGGGTCCTGGCCGGTGTTATGATCAGCAGACAGACTGTTTTACGGGGATGGAAGTTGGCTGGAGTGCCCTCATTTCAAGAGTGGTGCACGGAGATGGGGAGGGTGGCAGCTTTCGAGGAAGTGTCATCTAGAAGGCTGGGGAACTTGGATACATTTGATTGGAAATGAGGCAGCTATTCGGCTTTCTTGGAGGGCTCTCGGAGAGGGGCAGTGGAGAGAGAAGTATAGTTTTAAATGTGTGTGATTATTATATATATATTTTGTGTGTGTGTGTGTGTGTGTGTGTGTGTGTGTATACTCATGTGTGACCACAGGGATGTTTGTTGAGGGTCAGCGTGGGGTTGGGGATTGGGAGGGGTAATAGTGGGGGTTAAATGTTGATTCTGTGAATATATGTTTTGCTTTTCTTTGTTAACTGTTTGTACTGTTTTTTAAATAGTAAGTGAAACAGTAGGCACTATTCCATAATCATCAATGTTTTAAACAGTAGTGTGCAACATTGTCATATGGCCTCATTATATTCGTCACATGACTTCATCACATTGCATGTTTAATTCAGTAAGTCGCATCAAGTTATCACTGTTATCGCAATATAAATGACTATTTTTCATTTTAATCCAGTTTTGTGTTCAAATGTCTGATAAAGGTGTGGCTAATATTACTTAGGTTCTTTGGAAATGGACAAGGACTTGACCCATTTGTATTTTTACTATTGTTTTTGTATTTGTAACAGAGATAGTATTCTCAGGGTGAATGGAGGAGTCAGGAGGCAGCGAAAACAGTCAATGAACAAAAACTTTAATACTCTTCAGCATTGATCACAAAACTCAAACAAAAAGGGCACTCAGTGGCCAAATAATCACACACAAACGAGTCACTCAGTTGGGTTGTACACACAGGAAGAGTTTCTCTCTGGTCCCTCTCTTTCTGCCAACAGACACACGGCCACGCCCCCATCCCCACAATATTGTTTTGAGTATTTTTGTCTTATTTTCATATCCTTAAAAAATTAAAAAATACTTAAGAAGCAGAAAGACATGTTATCTTTTTATGTATTGTTTCAGAGAATTCTAACAAAATTTGGTGGAGTTTATGCTTAAAACAATAATAAAATAAGCGTATATACTTGTTTCCCCTTTGAATAAAAGCATTTTGTTAGATTTCTCTGCAAACAAGACTGTGGCAGTGGGGGTGTGGTCGAGCGTCCACCCGGAGAGAGAGAAAGCGGTAAGGGTGCATACACCTGAGCCAGATTATGATTAACACCTGTTTCTAGTTGCAGTGAGCTTGGGGAGAGCGGTATAAAAGGACCATGCCATAACAAGAAGGGAGAGAGAGCCAGAGATCTAGAGTCCCGTTGAGTAGTTGATGTGTTAATGTGAAGCTAAAGAGTTAATATGAAGCTAATGAGTTATTGTGAAGCTATTGAGTTATTGTGAAGCTGTAAGCTCAGAAGAGTTGACAATTAAAAAGCTTTACCTGCGACTGAAGAAACCTGGTTCCCTGTGTCCTCCTTCCCTCCCTGTGTGAAGTTTTGCTACACTTGTGCCGAAACCCGGGAACATGGAACCGAAGGAAGTATGCCCCATGGAGTCCTCGCCACTGGCTGAAGTCTTCAAGTCCCTCGCCGGCCTGCACCACTCCCACCAACAGGCCCTGCTTGAGCTCCGTCAGGACCAGGATCGCCGCTTCTATGAGATCCTCAGGGCTCAAGCAGAGGACCGGCAGACGATCCAGGAGAAAGCCCTGGCTGTGACCCCGGACAACACTAGTCCCTTGACCCCGCCCTCACTCATGAAGATGGGCATGGAAGATGACCCTAAAGCCGTCCTCGACCTGTTCGAGCAGACCGCCAAGATCTGGTGTAGGCTGCGTGCTCGGTGGGTTTATCCCTTTCCCTGCAACTTCAATGCCTTCCTGCTCTCCCCCTCAGGCAGATGCACCCACCCCCTCAGGTGCGGGTGTAGCGCTTGGGCCAGCCTGCTAGCATTGCGGGGATCCAGAACACTTTCGGGATCAGTGTCCTGTGATGGAGCTGGGAGCTGTAGTCCGGATACCTGAAGCTCCACAGGCAGCCCCCGATCGGGCTGGAGGGTACAAGATACCGGTAAGTGTAAAAGGGAGTACACACCAAGCCTTTGTGGACACGGGTTGTAATCAGACCACTATCCACCAATGCTTAGTTCAACACGAGGCTTTGGGCACAACAAAAAGGGTGAGGGTGAAGTGTGTGCATGGGGATATTCACAATTACCCCATGGTGACCCTTGTGATCAAATTTCAGGGAACAAAACATGTGGAGGCTGCAGTTAGTTCCCACCTCAACCATCAACTGATTTTGGAGACTAATTGGCCTGAATTTAGAAAATTATTAAAGGGAATATGCGTGGATGGGTCCTGCACAAAACACAGATTTAAAATGCAGAGCCGGGCCATCTTCGTCAACTCCATGTCAGGATGACGTGGGGGGGGGGGGGAGGCTGCAGCCCCTCCCTCCTCAGGGGATTTCCCGAAGGGGATTTCCCTTTGGAGCAGTCACGAGACGAAACCCTCAAGCACGCCTTCGACCAAGTGAGAGTGATCGATGGTCGGCAAATTGTTGCACTTTCATATCCCTATTTCGCAGTTATAAACGAACGGTTGTATAGAGTGACGCAGGATGCTAAAACAAAGGAAGATACAACCCAGCTCTTAATACAGCGGAGCCACCAGGAAATGGTGTTCCAGGTAGCTCATTATAATCCGATGGCGGGACACTTAGGGGAAAGAAAAACACTGAACTGACTAATAGCCCGTTTTTATTGGCCAGGCATTGGTGGCGATGTTCGCAGGTGGTGTGCGGCATGCCGCGAATGTCAGCTGGTGAATCCACCGGCCACCCCAAAAGCACCATTGCACCCCCTTCCGCTGATCGAGGTCCCCTTTGAGAGAATTGGCATGGACCTCGTCGGGCCATTAGAGCGGTCAGCACACGGACATTGCTTTGTAGTAGTCCTAGTGGACTATGCAACGGGATATCCAGAAGCAGTGCCTCTACGCAGCATCTCAACATGTAGTGTTGCGGAGGCACTATTCAAACTAATCTCCCGGGTGGGGATTCCGAAAGAAATCCTCACCGATCAGGGCACAACCTTTATGTCACAGACACTACGTGAGCTTTACGAATTATTGGGCATAAAGTCAATTCATACCAGCGTTTACCATCCACAAACAGATGGCCTGGTAGAGCGATTTAATAAAACCCTTAAAAATATGATTCGAAAGTTCGTGCACAAGGATGCTAGAAATTGGGACAAATGGCTCGATCCCCTGTTATTTGCAGTATGAGAGGTCCCGAAAGCCACCACTGGGTTTTCCCCTTTCGAGCTGCTGTATGGGCGGCGCCTGCGCGGCGTGCTTGATGTCATATGCGAAGCTTGGGAGGAGGAACCTTCAAACAGTAAGAATTAAATTCAATACATTCTTGATCATAGAGCAGAACTCCACACCTTGGGGCAACTAACACAGGAGAATTTGTTCCAAGCTCATGAACGACAGAGCCGACTGTATAACAGGGGAACTCAGTTGCGGGATTTGCACCGGGAGATAAGGTACTCGTATTATTCCCCACATTGGGCTCTAAATTACTCGCCAATTGGCAAGGACCCTTTGAGGTCACACGATGAGTGGGTGATCTCAATTATGAGATATAGTGATCCGATAGAGGGATCAAATATATCACCTCAACCTCCTGAAATTATGGAGGGAGGTGGTTCCTGTGATGTTGGCAATGGTAGTTCCAGAGAGGGCAGATCTCGGGCTGGAGGTGAATACAAAACACAGTTATATCTCCCCGATCACTTGCGGAGACCACCTCTCACCGTATCAACTCGCAGAGGTTGCCAAGTTGCAACAGGAGTTTTCAGATGTGTTTTCCCCTCTACCGGGTCATACAAACCTCATCCAGCACCACATCGAGACCGAGCCGGGGGTGGTGGTATGTAGCCGTCCCTACTCATTGCCCAAACACAAAAAGAAAATTGTCCGGGAAGAATTGGATGCAACGCTTGATATGGGGGTAATAGAGGAATCCCACAGTGATTGGTCCAGCCCGGTTGTTCTAGTACCTAAGAGCGATGGGTCTGTACTGTTCTGTGTGGATTATAGAAAAGTCAACGTGGTGTCTAAATTTGATGCTCAATCGGTTGGGCACTGCTCGATTTTATTCGACATTGGATTTGACAAAGGGTTATTGGCAGATCCCCTTGAAACCAATTTCCCATGAAAAAACAGCCTTCTCCACACTGTTTGGATTACATCAATTTGTGACACTTCCGTTCAGTTTGTTTGGGGCCCTGGCTACATTTCAGCATCTCATGGACTGCATTCGGCTTGCGCCGCACATGGAGCATCTGAGGGCGGTTCTGAGATCGCTGCGATGAGCGGGACTCACAGCAAACCCCAAGAAGTGCATGATTGGACGGGTGGAGGTATGGTATCTGGGGTTCCACTTGGGTCATGGTCAGGTGCGGCCCCAAATTGATAAAACCGCAGCGATTGCGACCAGTCCGAGGCCCAAGACCAAAAAGGGGGTGAGACAGTTCTTGGGGCTGGCTGGCTATTATAGGAGATTTGTACCTATTTATTTGGATGTCACCAGCCCGCTGAATGATCTCACTAAAAAGGGAGCTCCAGACATGGTCCAGTGGACGGAGCAATGTCAACAGGAATTTACTCAAGTGAAAGCCGCACTTTGTGGGGGGCCGCTTTTACATTCACCTGATTTCTCTCTCCCTTTTGTCTTACAGATGGACGCTTCAGACAGAGGGCTGGGGGCGGTGCTCTCACAGGTGGTGGAGGGGGAGGAGCACCCAGTGCTGTATATTAGTTGCAAGCTCTCGCTGAGGGAGACTAAGTACAGTACCATTGAAAGGAATGTCTTGCCATCAAATGGGCAGTCCTCACTCTCTGGTACTACCTGCTGGGGCAGGCCTTCACTTTTTGTTCAGACCACACTCTGCTCCAATGGCTCCACCGCATGAAGGATACCAACGCGCGGATCACCCGTTGGTATGTGGCTCTTCAGCTGTTTAAGTTCAAGGTGGTCCACAGACCGGGAGCGCAGATTGCTGCCGCCGACTTTCTTTCCAGAAATGGTGGGGGGGGGACTGGTAGACAGGCCGGATGTCTCCCTGGCCTGAGTCGGGCGGTGGAGATATGTGGCAGCGGGGGCGTGGTCGAGCATCTGCCCGGAGAGAGAGAAAGCGGTAAGGGTGCATACACCTGAGCCAGATTATGATTAACACCTGTTTCTAGTTGCAGTGAGCTTTAGGAGAGCGGCATAAAAGCACCACGCCACCGACAAGAAGGGAGAGAGAGCCAGAGATGTAGAGTCCCGCTGAGTAGTTGATGTGTTAATGTGAAGCTAAAGAGTTAATGTGAAGCTAATGAGTTATTGTGAAGCTATTGAGTTATTCTGAAGCTCAGAAGAGTTGATAATTAAAAAGTGTTACCTGCGACTGAAGAAACCCGGTTCCCTGTGTCCTCCTTCCCTTCCTGTGTGAAGTTTTGCTACAAAGACAAAATATATTATGTCATTTTGCTTCTCAAGTAAATGTATCTTTTTTTTTTTAGAATGTTGAGATATTTCTACTGGAAAACAAGACAAATACTCAGTAAGAAAATTATTTTTTGGAGCGAGCACATTTCATTGCCTGATATGGTATTCCACACAGTAACCTCATTTGTATTTTACTTTGTACATTGTACTAAATACTGCAGCAGTAGTACGAGTGTTAGAGTAGCAAGTTATTCTGAACATGGCCTGAGTTTTTGCCACTCCATGTATAAAAGTTTAGCAGTATATTTAACTGGGAGTGTGTGGTTTAGACTGCACACAAACTCCTTGTAACCTAGATGCAGCGGTGCATGGGACACATGGGTTTGCAGCTGTTTGATCTCAGAGGGCTTCCTCTCTAATCTCTGTTTTTAAATGAAGGCCGACACTTCAGACAGGAGATCCAAGGGGACGTAAACACTGCAGGAGGCGCGCTGGTGGCACGGCTGCATACTCACCGAGGGAGGTGCACTTCACTGTGTCTACTGTCTCACACACACAAACACAACATACAGGTGTATGTACCCACCTGACAAGCTTGTGAAAATAAAATAAAAAAATATGTTTTTAAATTAAAGCATGTAGTATCATGACAATTAAAATGTAAAGACTATGTCCTGTCCAACTAAGTGTTAAGATAATCAACTTCCTTTTACCAATCACAGAGCCAGCATATGAAGTACACCAAAATTTTCCAGTTTAAAATCAATAACATGGGAGGCATAACAGGCTAAGGTCATGAAAGCCATGTAGAGTGTAGCTAGCTACTCTCGAAAAATACACTAAAATTGAAGCTGAAAGCTGCACTTTAGAAAAAATAGCTAGTTACACTACAAGCTATGGCAAAATATAGCTTGCTCCATTTAAAGAAATAGTTCATCCAAAAATGAAAATTCTTTCATCATTTACTCACCCTCATGCCATCCCAGATGTGTATGACTTTCTTTCTTCTGCTGAACACAAAGATTTTTAGAAGAATATTTCAGCTCTGTAGGTCAATACAATGCAAGTGAATGGTTACTAAATCTTTGAGCTCCAAAAAGCACATAAAGGCAGCCTGAAAGTAATCCATGTGACTCCAGTGTTTTAATCCATGTCTTCTGAAATGATACAATATGTTTTGGGTGAGAAACAGACCAAAATGTGACTCCTTTTTCACTATAATTCTGGACATCAGCAGTCTCCTTGGTGATCATGAATTTAAGCTTGATTACACATGAAGTGTAATTGAGCTTAAAATCATAATTGTGTCTAGAAACTGCTGATGTCAAATGTGCAGTGAAAAAGGAGTCACATTTTGGTCTGTTTTTCACCCAAAACGTATTGTATCATTTCAGAAGACATGGATTAAAACACTAGAGTCACATGGATTACTTTTATGCTGCATATACAGTATGTGCCTTTTAGAGCTTCCAAGTTCTGGTCACTATTCACTTGCATTAATTTTATTTAATTTTTTTGGTAAATCACTATGGGCAATATTAATGGGATAAATACTTTCGGAACT
Source organism: Myxocyprinus asiaticus (assembly GCF_019703515.2). Taxonomy (NCBI): domain Eukaryota; kingdom Metazoa; phylum Chordata; class Actinopteri; order Cypriniformes; family Catostomidae; genus Myxocyprinus; species Myxocyprinus asiaticus. Next base: position 11,182,165 of record NC_059375.1, on the reverse strand, counting down.
AATAGTGCTGAAAAAGTGGGCAATAACCACAAGAATTCTTATGAGCACGGCCAAAGTTAATAACTATAAAAGTGCTAAAGAAACTAACGCAAATAACAAATACCAAATACCAAAACTGAATAAATGACATGCACACTCAGATGCACTCACACACACAGCAAGTATTGTGCTGCTATACTTATAAAGAATTTGTGTTTGTCCTGGCGTCTTTATTTATTTTGGTGTAGGTGCAGCGGGTGGGTGGATCGTCTGGGTCTGTTTGTGCTGTCTGTCTTTTTTGTTTGGTGTATTTAAAGAGACTCAGCATTCCAAGTTGTATTTATTTATTTATTTTTCTCAGTTATGATGTAATGTGCAATGGTTCTGTAAGTTACACTACAAAAAAACTACACTTTCTTAATCAGTAGTTTTGTGTTGTTTTCCAGTAAAAATATCATAATCCTTTAAACAAGATAAATTTACTTGAGGAGAAAATTTTGACATATTTAGACTTGTTTCCAGCAAACATTTCTTGAAATAAGTTTCTTTCTTTCTTTTTTCTTTCTTTCTTTCTCTTTCTTTCTTTTTTATGCATTAATTTAACAACACATATTTTCTATCAAATGTCTTATATCATACAGTTTTGCTTCTCAGGTAATTTTAACTTGTTCTAAGGATGTTTTGACATTTTTACTGGAAAACAAGACAAAAAACTGATAAAGAATATAATTTTTGCCCTGTAGGTGTGGGTGGATAGCTGACTGTATTATCACACAGCAATGCTTACGAACAGCACGAACACAGACAGAGAGGCAGTGAAGGTATGACTGAGATGTGGCACTTCAATGTTCACTTTTTCATTGTGTGTGTGAGTTGTACTTCCTGTCTCCATTCCTTTCGACCCACTTAGAGAGTGAGGGAATCTGGGCGGACTGCTGGCAACATGACATTTCTGTGCTCTCGCAGAGTGATGTGTTCAGTTCTCCCTCCCTCCCTCTCCTGCTCTTCAAAGCTTCGACATGTCATCTCCCACCGCAAAAACAGAGGTGGGAAGACTCACTGGCGCTACTGCTGCCTCAGGGTGTCTGGCGCTAAAGCTGCTTGCAAATACAGCAAGCAGCAGAGGAGGGGAAAAATATATATCTTATGTATTAAACAAGCCTTGTAAAGTCAACAGCATCAAACTGTGTGAATTTGTCTATGTTTGTGTGATAGCTGACTATCAAGGTATGATGCCTACAAGAAGAGCAGATAAGAGAACAACTAAATATATATTAACTATATACACCGATCAGCCACAACATTAAAACCACCAGCCTAATATTGTGTAGGCCCCCCTCATGCTGCTAAACAGCGGCAAACAGCATCTCAGAATAGCATTTTGAGATGCTATTCTTCTCACCACAATTGTACAGAGCAGTTACCTGAGTTACTGTAGACTTTGTCCGTTCGATCCAGTCTGGCCATTCTCTGTTGACCTCTCTCATCAACAAGGCATTTCTGTCCACAGAACTGCCGCTCACTGGATGTTTTTTTGTTTTTGGCACCATTCGGAGTAAATTCTTTAGACTGTTGTGCATGAAAATCCCAGGAGATCAGCAGTTACAGAAATACTCAAACCAGCCAATCTGGCACCAACAATCATGCCACGGTCCAAATCACTGAGATCACATTTTTTCCCCATTCTAATAGTTGATGTGAACATTAACTGAAGCTCCTGACCCATATCTGCATGATTTTATGCACTGCACTGCTGCCACATGATTGGCTGATTAAATAATCGCATCGATGATTGTTGGTGCCAGACGGGATGGTTTGAGTATTTCTGTAACTGCTGATCTAATGGGATTTTCACACACAACAGTTTATAGAGTTTACTCAGAATAGTGCCAAAAAAATAGAGTGAGGGGCAGTTCTGCGGATGGAAACACCTTGTTGATGAGAGAGGTCAACGGAGAATGGCCAGACTGGTTTGAGCTGACATAAAGACTACGGTAACTCAGAAAACCCCTCTGTACAATTGAAGTGAGCAGAATAGCATCTCAGAATGCACAACATTTCAAACCTTGAGGCGAATGGGCAACAACAGCAGAAGACCACGTCAGGAACTTTTTTTAGGACCATGGTGTTCCTAAGGAAGGGAGTAGGCCTATATAATGAATTTCATTGCATCAGATAACAAAATGTCAAACCAAGTTACATCTGCAAACAAATGATGCTAAACCTTTTTCTCAGAACTAACTAGGTCTATTTTTAACTGAAATTTACCAAGGTACATTTTTGGTGGATGTATGAAGTTAGTTCCTTTTATGTTCTCACAGGTGTCCTGGCAGAGTAACCACAGGTGTAGCTCATCATCAGTTTTGGGTGTAATCTGATTCCAAAGTAGTTAGTTACTGTAATCTAATAATTTTTTAGTCAGAAATTTATGGAGCCCTTTAGAGGACAGTGCGGGAATTTTTTCTGAAATAGTTTTGCATGCCCTCGCAATAAGTTTTCCATTCCCTCGCAACACTTTGCATTCCCTCTCAATAATTTACCATGGTTTTATTATAGTAACCATATTTTAAACTTGATATTCAGAGTAATACCATAGTAATAATACAGGAAAATGAAAACTATGGTAATAAAATAAGAATTTTGTGGTTATTATGGTTTACTACAATATTTGTAATTTAATCTATAGTAAAACCATGGTTACTATATGGATACAGTATACTATATTAAAACCACGGTTTCCGCCAAAAAACTATGGTTACTACAGTCTACAATATTACTATAGTAAAGCCAGTTAAACTATGGTAGTTGTATAGTGAAACCATAATAACCTCAAAAGTATGATTTTTATTACCATAGTTTTTGTTTTCCTGTATTATCACTATGGTTTCACTACAAATATTATGGTTAAATGGTTAATGTAGTAAAGCCATAGTAAATTTATTGTGAGGGCACGCAAAAAGTATTGCAAGGAATGCAAACTATTGCGAGGGCATGCAAAACTTATTGCAAGGGAACGCAAACTATTGCAAGGTAGCACAATACTTATTGCGGGGGCACGCAAAACTACTTCAGAAAAAAAAAAATCCCACCCTGTCCTCTTAGGGGCTCCGTAATAAGTAGTGCAAGGCATTACGTTTTAAATTGTAATCAGTAATCAGATTCCACTGCACTGTAAGTCTGCCCATATACAAAAGGAAAGGGCAACGTCCTCAAATATAAATTTGTGACAATTATCCAAGCTTACTATAATGGCTGCTGTGTGGTAGCAACCGTAAAAAACACATTAAAGCAAGCTAATCTGATAATTACAGAGCAGGTCAGATAGACATGAAGGATGAGTCAAATTATAATCTATTAAAGCACGAATGACACAATGTGCACATTGTGAATGGCTAGCCATTTTCCTCATAGGCATTTCAGTCAGACTAGCATGTGCAGGTCCAGTTGTACAACACTCCCAGATATAGCAATTATCCTCTTGGCTTTTGCACCTCTGTGGTTCACCGAACGAGCAAGCTATTGGCTGAAAGACAAGCAAATTTGACCGTGCAAAGTGGAGCATTGTAGGGTGTTCTCAGTGTTGACACAAGATCGTACTAAAAGTACACGTAACTCTGTTCATGCATGCAGATGTCAATTCAAATAGCTGGATGGAAACTTTTACTAAAAGTGCTGTCTAACAGGACAATAAAATACAGTCCTGAGATCCTGACCATTTAAAATCAGTGCCAGTTGAAAACCCCATGAAAACGCTTGACAAGCGTAGGATTTTTTCCCCCTGTGTTTACGTCTTTCCTATTGAAACAAGAAGTTGGGGTGGGCCATATCAAAGTGCTCATCATTTGCCATTAGGCATTAGTTTCCGTCACAGCCATGGACCATGATTTGCTTACTATTCCACGTCAGAGGCACAGAGTCACATTTGTACAGAGCGCAACAGTGCCCACCCACTTTTTCAGCCATCTTGGTTTCTGAAGTGTTTTTTCCATTACTTTTTTCTACTGGAATTTCATAAAATCCTTGAACCTGGTCAATGCATAGCTCTTTTGTTGCACTTTGTCAGCCACTATTCTCTGATTGGTGGATCTTTCTTTGCTGAATCATGAGTAGTTTAGTTATTCATTAGGAATTCTACTATTAATCATTTTTACATATATCCACAATAAAAAAAAGTCCTGTATCGACATAACCTGAAAGGCTGCTCAGTAAGGAAGAAGCCAGTGCTTCAAAACTGCCGTACAAAAGCCAGACTACAGTTTGCAAGTGCACATGGGGACAAAGATCTTACTTTTTGGAGAACTTTCCTCTGGTCTGATGAAACAAAAATGGAACTTTTTTGCCATAATGTCCATCATTATGTTTGGAGGAAAAGGGTGAGGATTGTAAGCCGAAGAACAACATCCCAACCGTGAAGCATGAGAGTGGCAGCATCATTGTGGGGTGCTTTGCTGCAGGAGGGACTGGTGCACTTCACAAAATAGATGGCATCATGAGGGAGGAAAATGATGTGGATATATTGAAGCAACATCTCAAGACATCAGCCATGAAGTTAAAGCTCAGTCACAAATGGGTCTTCCAAATGGACAATGACCCCAAGCATACCTCCAAAGTTGTGGCAAAATGGCTTAAGGGCAACAAAGTCAAGGAATTGTAGTGGCCATCACAAAGCCCTGACCTCAATCCGATTGAAAATTTCTGGGCAGAACTGAAAAAGAGTGTGCGAGCAAGGAGGCCTACAAACCTGACTCAGTTACACCAGTTCTGTCTGGATGAATGGGCCAAAATTCCAGCAACTTATTGTGAGAAGCTTGTAGAAGGCTACCCATTACATTTGACCCAAGTTAAACAATTTAAAGGCAATGCTACCAAATAATTACAAAGTGTGTGTAAACTTCTGACCCACTGGGAATGTGATAAATCATTCTCTCTACTATTATTCTGACATTTCACATTCTTAAAATAAAGTAGTGATCCTAACTGACCTAAGATGGTGAATTTTTTTTATTATTTTATTTATTTATTTATTTATTTTTACAATTAAATGTCAGGAGTTGTGAAAAACTGAGTTTAAATGTATTTGGCTAAGGTGTATGTAAACTTCTGCCTGCAACTGTACCATTGATTGACAACCTCGGATATCACAGAAGGTCTGTCTTTAATGTTTTATATATTATCTTTAAAAATCAATTCAACTATGGAGAAAATGTATGGGATTTTTTACTTCCTGAACAAGACTGTTGCACTCCATTAGACAAAGGGACATTCTAATTCTAGAGAGCATTTGGCTGTACAAAAATGTGGATATGCCCATTTGGACAGGATGAGTATTTTTGGTCAGTTTTCCTGGAAGAGAAAGACTGTACATTTCAAATGTGTGTATGTGCTTAAGGCTAACTTTGTGAAATGTTATGAACAAATTAGCATGTAAGTGGACTCAAAGCCAACATACATGGACTAAAATGTCACAAAACTCCAATAATAATTTTTATAGTATGAGGTACTTAAGAGTGGCAAGTAATAGTGAGTGATGACGGTAATGTTGTTGGCTAAATAGGTCACTCTTACACACATAATATGAGTGTGTTTATCAGTGAATATGGGTGATTGTTTATAAGGGACCCACATCAACACACAATGTCTGTGAGAAAAGTTCAGTGTGTCCATGACTGATGTTTGTTTGTATTGGCAGCCACTCAAAGCACAAAATTCTGCAAGCACCCAATAAAATAGTTGCCATATATTGTGACACATATGTGCCAGTGAATTATTATTGAAATATCTAAAATAGGTAAATGTTTCTCACAAAAAGTTCAAAATGGTATGATGTTTCAAGATGCTGATCATTAAAAAGTCAACATTCATCTTTCCAGAAAATGGGTTGTTATACGCCAGGCTACGTTACATGTTACTATTTTGAAAATAGTGACAAAATTAATGATATAAACACTTTACAACACAGTTCTATTTGTTAACAGTAGGTTGCGCATTAGGTATAATGACAAACAACTGATAATATCAGCATGTTAATTCTGATATTAGGGTGTTACTGGGGTGTCATAAGCATTTATTACAAGCCCCCCTCCAACTGTTTTTGGTAAAACCTTGCCTTTATATTTTCATGACTTTTAATTAAAAACAAATTTATGAACAACAAATGTATTTTATAATTTCCTTTTATACGTAAAGATATTATATACTGTACAGTATATATTGATCAGTTGATCAATATTCATCAATATTTGTCAAATGGTTCTCAGGCATTGTATATTTGTGTGTTTTGCTGGAATAAGTTGCATTCTCAAGCAAATAAACATGATGAAAAAGAATATAAATGAAAAATGACAGCTGTCTCATAGGACTGAAGAGCATAGCTGAGCTATCCTGGTTAAAAGTGTGAGAGAGTAAAGAAATTGTGGGAGTAAATCCTTAAAGTCCTTTCTACTCCTTTGGGTAGGCCACATAAAGTGCCATGGGCCCTGAAAGATAAAAAAAAAAAAAAAGTTGAGCAACAACATCATCAAAATCAGGCCTTTGGGATCAGAAATGCAATAGTACATGCTGACAATTTATAGCTCTGTGCGAGTCTGGATGATACGCCCGGCCCGCTATTTTGACTAACTAAGACTTTATTTCAGGAGTCTGTCTGCGCCATGCTAGCAACCCAGTATGTTATATAACATGGCGCTGCATGTGAGAAGATTTTGGTGCTATCACCTGATCTAACATCATCTTAGGAAGTTTGTTTTTATCCAGGGGGGTGAAACACAAACTCTTAATTTTGTGGTATGAAATTACATTGTGAGGAACACTTCTAATGTAAGTAAACTTGTGGGACATTATAGAGCATAACTTAAGATTGCAAGTTAAGAGATGCTCATTGTATATAAAGTAAAGGTGAATGTTTGACAGTTATGCTCATCGCATTTTAGTATTGTTGGCTTGTGTGGAAGAATTGTGAATGTGAGAGGAGAAAAACATGCTGACACTATGGAGTACGTAAAAGCACAAACAACAACCACAGCCATAAATAAGCATGAACTTAGCTATCTAAATGAGGACATACCATATAGTTCTATTGTTTTTATATAAAATAAATTTAAATGTAAAAAAAAAAAAAAAGAAAAAAAAAGCAAACTAAGCATTTCTATCAAACAATATACTTAAAAAAGTATATATTTTATTTATAAATCATTGTTTTCCAAATGCAGACATCCACAAATGTCCCCAAAATGAGTTCTGGTCCATGGTCAGATTTAATTAACTTTTGGGGACAATTTTATAATATCAAGATGCCTTTGTCTGCTCATTTTGTTTATGAAAGCCTTGTTGTATATTTCTACAAGAGGGCATCATCTAACAGCTACAGGAATCATAGACATTTTCCAAACATGAACATCCATTATTTCATAAGGTTGGGTTAGTGCCTGGCACTTGGAATTACACAAGCATTCATACTTTAGCCAAAAGTAAACTTATGTAATACATCTTTCCTTTTAAATGCACATTCCATTTCAAGCATTGCATTAACTTTCATGCAAGATAATGATTGGTTATTACTGGGTACCTGCAGATAGAATGGAAATGATCATGTGAGATTAGAATCAGGTTGATGTTAGTAAACAGAGCATGACTTGCCAAGAAAAAAGGGCATGCAAGGATTTTTCAGGAGGCGGTTTGTGCTGCACAAATGGAACATGAGTGCCCTCCAATGGCAGAATTAGAACTTGTCACAGAGTTAGCCTGCCCTATTTTTGAAGACAGACAGACAGACAGACAGATAGATATTCTTTCTCAACTAATAAGACATATTTCTCTAAACTTGGTTCAGTAATGACAAAACAATTAACACAGCCATCAGAATGTATTCATTTTGCCAAACAGCATAAAAAAAAAATCTTGTTTTCAGAAAACTTTCTAAAAAAGAATATTGACATTAAAATTCTTGTGGATCATAGTGGACGAATACTTTATTTCCCAGAATGCCATATATATATATATATATATATACCATTCAAAAGTTTACGGTCACTTACTCATTCTTTTTTTATTTATTTTTTTACATTTTAGAATAATAGTAAAGTCATCACAACTATGGAATAATAGAAATGGAAATATGGGAATTATGTTGTGACTAAACAAAATCCAAAATAAATCAAAACTGTGTTATATTTTAGCATCTTCAAAGTGGCCACACTTTGCCTAGATTTTGCAGAAATTTACTCTTGGCATTTTCTCAACCAACTTCTTGAGGTATCACCCTGGGATGCTTTTTAAACAGTATTGAAGGAGTTCCCATCTATGTTGGCTACTTATTGGCTGCTTTTCTTAATTATTCAGTCATCCATTTCAAAAACTTTTTTTTTTAAAAACAAGTTTTGTAATTAAATAAATTAATATGTTGGCACAATTATATTTTTGTCTACAAAACTAATTTCAAACATTTAAGCATATGCCTTCAGATCAAAAGATTTTTAAGATCATGAGAAACATTTCAGTCAAGTGACCCCAAACTTTTGAACGGTAGTGTATGTGTATATATATATATACAGACATTCTAGGAAATAAAGTGTTCTTTCACCATGATACATAAGATGAAATTTTATTTTTTAAATGTAATGGAATTTTCATTCCATCTTAGTTCTCCATCCTTAAATTTCCATTCGAGATGCCACCTCAATTCAAATTCAGTTAAAATTAAGGTATAATGGATTGAATTGTAATTTAAAAGGCATTTTTCAATTGAATTCTGAATGGCACACAACACTAATTGAGACCAACAGTTGTTTGAAGATATCAAAATTCTGTTGCTATTGCTGGTGCTATTATTGAACAACAAATCAAAACATTGACTAATTTTGTGACTAATTAATAGAATATGGAGAGATATTTGCCTCACCCTGGTACGATCACACCTGAGATAGAGGTATTGGTTTATGCTGTACTGAAATCATTCCATTTGGCTAGGTGTCTCCATGGGAGGAGACTTCAGGAAGCCTGAGGGTTCAAGGACCAAGTCAACTTGTCAGACAGGAAACATCTCCAAGAAAAGGTTTACAAACCTGCCTTCATACCAACATATGTGTGGTGTTTGATTTCTAGGGAGGGTACTATAAAAATCGGAACAATAGTATCTGGACAAATCAAACAATAAAACCAAACCTATTTACACCAACACTTACACCCACAAGTACATGTCATCCTAACAGCAAAACAAACAAACAAAGAGGTGAATATTTATTTTAACAGTTTTTATTCTGCAAATATATTTGAATCAAATTGGAAATAATAATCTATGTACACAAGCTACTAGCTTACTTATTACAGAATATGTCACAGTACACACTGTATACTGCTTATTTGTTATTATTATTATTATTATTATTATTATTATTATTATTATTATTAAACAGAAAAAGAAAGCAATATTTCATGATGGTGTGGTCATATGACCTAATGGTGTGCAGTTATCATTTTAGAAATCATTTTATTCAATTTTGAGTAAGATGACAACATATGGCAGACCGATTAATTGTGTATAAAAAATTTTTTTTATTATTATTATTATTATTATTTTTTTTTATTGCATCTGTAATTACTTCAAGTTCGTACATCACACTGAAAATGGAAGGTGAAGTTGAGCACATTGCATTGTGTGATACAGCATTACTTGCAGCATGCTCTGTTGTATACTGCACATTTTGGCAAAATGTAGTTGGTCATCCAGGTATTTTATGAAAGCTGGTCTCATACACTAAAATGCTGGGTTAAAAACAACCCAATTTTTAACCCAACGCTGGTTTAATATTACTCCAACCTTGCATTGGGTTAAATTAACCCAGCTGTTTGCAGTACAAAGACCAACCCAGCACCTGGATTACACAAAAACTTCACAACACTGAGAAAATAACCCAATAAAATGACCCAACAGGCCAAACCCAGCATTTGGGTTGAAAAAATAACCCAGCATTTTTTTGAGTGTAGAATCACATTACTGTAACTACATTTCAATAATGACAACTTTCTGAAAGATTTAGCATGTTAATGTGGGCATGACATATTGATAGGATTTTGGTCTTGAAAGAGTTGAAAAGTGATAGTGTTTTCCATCTCACATTTGCTTTTTATGATACTATCAGTTAGGTTTAGGGTTTAGGGTAGGGACTAGGGAGGTAGGTTTTGTTGATTTAAAACAAGATCAAGCATTAACATTAAAATCCTTTTTTATTTTAAAATCCCCAAATCTGTTTGGGAGAACATTAAACTTGCTTTTAGCGCCACACAGTGGACATTTCACTTCAGAACTGCTACAAAACGTGTAATGAACCACATAATTTCATTACAAAATGTTGCCACAGTCACGTAATTTTCATGAACTCAGGCTGATTTTATGCATACAGTAAATTATATTCTGTGCACACTATACAAACTATACACAGTACTGCAAAAATAATAAGAGTAGTATCTTTGTATGCTGCTATTCCAAACATAACCTATATGGATTTATTAGTTAGGACAGGGACTAATATGTTTTTTTGGGTACACACACCTCCAGGTTTCATATGATATCTTGTGGTGACCCCCAAGGCTCTGTCCTGGGCCCATTATTTTTTTAATTTATATGTGCTTCCATTAGCTGGTGTAATTAATCAATCCAACATCTCGTTTTATCAGTATGAAGATGATACACAGTTCTACCTGTCACAATAATTGTAAAATGTCTTCATGGTGTTGCCCCTACATACCTTTGCATACCGTTGCAAATATATTTCAAAATACACTCCACCTAGAATTGATAACTCAGATCATCCAACTGCAACTTGCTGGTGATACCTAAAATATGGCTGAAAATTGGGGACTCTGCGTTTAGTCACTATGGTTCTATTTAATTATATTATTTTGTTTTTACAGTTTTTATTATTTTTATAAATTTATTTTATTCAATGTATGTGACATTTATGTTTTATGTGCTCTGTAAAGCACTTTGTAAACACTGTTTGAAAATGTGCTATATATATAAAAAAAAAATCATTACATACTATGTAATTGCTTTATGGTGTATAAGTGATCATTTCTAAAAGCCTGTCATGTTTCATAAAGATTTACTTTAGGGTTCATGGACTGCTACACTCCAATAGCTAGTAAAAACAACAGATTGTTGTCACAACATCACATTAAAGGCTCAAATTGCTACAATTAAAGTCACAGCAATAACAGAACAACACCTGAAATCTAAATGGTCATTAATTGGAGTCTATCAGACTTGATGATTGTCCTCACTTGAACGCTCTACTTTTTTCGTGTACGCACACGAACACACAAACTGGCATTTGGCCAATCTGTCTGGTGAATCTGTCAGCGCATGATTAGAACACTGGAAAGGTTCAACAGTGAGAGTCACATAACATTAGAGACATTGGGTGAGCCGAGGGCCTGTCTGTAGGGTTCTCTGTCTTCTGTATAGAGACTGTCAGTAAACATGTCCATCCTCTCTTTGTTCCAATAACACACCTTCACATATGCATTCTATTTAGTTGACAGTTTATTTGTCTTATTAAAGTTATTGAAATTAAGTTGTCTATCTGTAATTTTTTGCAGTGGCATTGTTAACCACCACGCAAATTATTGGGGTCCTGGAGGTTTTGGGGGGGGGGGGGACCCCTGCTACGAATGAATGAATCAATGTGTTCTACATGTCTTTTGTCACATAACAAATAACGTGTGGCTAGCTAATCAGAATTTACAATAAATTATGTAAAAAATGTCTTTTCAGATTACAGTGTTATGTTACCATATGATAATAAAAAAACACAACCCCTTCTCACTCCCAAGATGTCATATACTTTCACGATTGTGCAAGAGCCCAGTAGATGCCAAAAGTGCCAGGTAAGTTCAAGGCAGTCTCATAAGGGAGGTGCTAATGTCAGTCTTCGGATATTATCATGTGTTTTACCCCAATGTTTCATTATATTTATAAATATATTAGTGTAGTTACATTATACCATCATATCTATATTTTAGATCCCCCACCTAAACCCTACCTCTAAACCTAACCACTTTTTGTAACAATATAAAAGATGTAAAAGGCAGATAAATTTACAGTCACAATAATTGTAGTAACATTACACTATTACATAGATATTTTTGAAAACCTAACACCACCACTAACCCTAACTACTTTTCAACAATAGAAAAGACGTAACAGGCTGATAAAAGAACAATTACAATAACTTATTCCAAAAAATGAAAAAAAGGACTTAAAAGTATTCCAGACCATACAATAATTTCAGCCTGGTCTCATGAAATTTACGTGAGCATTGCAACATTTTTGCAAAACTGATATTATGTCCTTCAAAACACGTTTGGCTGCACTTTTCAAGTGAAATGTCCAGCAGGGGGCACCAAAACTGAATGAAATGAGGTTGTAATCAGATGAGGTTTTTACTGTGAATTTTAGATGGAGGTTTTAATAAAACGAACTGAACTGAAGCAACCATGTCATTTCGTGTTGCTTCTATGACTCTGTTGTGTCACATGTCAGCTTGAGTTCTTGTCTGGTTTTGAACCGTGGACCTCTGAGTCCATAGTCCAATGCTCTATGAGGTGCACAGTAAGAGTAGTATGTTTGCATGTTATTCCAAACTTAGCCATAGAGTGTGTATATGGATTTATGTTTATATCCCAGTTAAGGACAAGGACTAATTTGTTTTATTGGTTACACACACCTCCAGGTGTCATATGATATCTTGTGGTGCCCCCCAAGGTTCAGTCCTTGGCCCTTTATTTTTTTTATTTATATGTGCTTCCATTTGCTGGTGTAATTAATCAATCCAACATCTCGTTTTATCAGTATGCAAATGATACGCAACTCTTCCTGTCACTTGCAAAGGTCCTCTCAATAATTTTCAAATGTCTTCATGGTGTTGCAATGCGATTTCAAAATACACCACCTAAAATAGATAACTCAGATCATCCAACTGCAACTTGCTGTTGATACCTAAAATATGGCTGAAAATTGGGGAGTCAGCCTTAAGTCACTATGGACTTCAGAGTCTAAAGTCCAACGCTCTAATTATATTGGAATAAGTGTATATACTGTATGTAGGTGGGTCTGTAATAGAAGTGTTAAAATTTATATTTTTTTCAAAAGATGCGTTAGAGTAAAAGTGTCTCGATATCATAACATAGTAGGGTCTGAGTAATAGAGAGAAAAATATGTGTTTAAAAAGTCATAATCAGCCAATGAAGTCATGATGTGAGTGAAAGTGAACAAAACACACAGTTGTTGTATGCCTCTAGTGTTTTGTACCTGGGAATTGTATCTGGAGACATATTTAACAAGTATATCAAAAATGTATTTACAGTATAGTCACGTTTTACCAATGAGACCAAGTTGCATAGTTCTGCATAGAGGAACAGAGTCAACCTTAAGATATTAATTGCTGAAAATATTCCCCCTCCATAAAGGCATCACATTTAAAAGATACATCCAAAATTTACATCAAACATTTAACCACTGTGAATAAATGTTGCTGAGTTCCAATGAAAAAAAAAAACTAGCCTGTCTGGTCCGATCCCACAGAAGAGCTACTGTAGCACGAATTGCTAAAAAAACTTAATTCTGGCCAAGATAGAAAGGTGTCAGAAAACACAGTGCATCGCAGCTTGCTGCGTATGGGGCTGCATAGCCACAGACTGATCAGAGTGCCCATGCTGACCCCTGTCCACTGCTGAAAGCCTACAATGGGCACGTGAGCATCAGAACTGGACCATGGAGCAATGGAAGAAGGTGGCCTGGTCTGATGAATCACGTTTTCTTTTAGATCATGTGGACGACCGGGTGCATATGCGTCATTTACTTGGGGAAGAGATGGTAGCAGGATGCACCATGGGAAAAAGGCAGGCTGGCGGAGGCAGTGTGATGCTGTGGGCAATGTTCTGCTGGGAAACCTTGGGTCCTGGCATTCATGTGGATGTTACTTTGACACATACCACCTACCTAAAGATTGTTGCACCACATGCATCCCTTCATGGCAATGGTATTCCCTGATGGCAGTGGCCTCTTTCAGCAGGATAATGCGGCCTGCCACACTAAAAAAAATTGTTCAGGAATGGTTTGAGGAACATGACAAAGAGTTCAAGGTGTTGACTTGGCCTCCAAGGGAGCTCATATGAGACTGAAATGTGAGGGAGTGGTCAAATGTGACACCAAGGTTTCTGATGGTTTGTGAGGGGGCAAAGTGTGCCTCATCAATAATGAGACTTGTAAGGCTGGCGCCAGGATGTCTACGCCCAAAAGGCACCATTTCCGGTAAAAGTCAAGAACTCTGCGAGAACCAACATCATAGAACTCTCTCACAAAAGCTGAAATCTACACCTGAATATCACCACGTGTGATAAATTGCAAATCGCATTTGCATTGTTTTACAAAGCTGAACTCAACGCCTGAATATCACCACAGTATGATAAATTGCAAATCACCTTGCTGCCCCCTCTTTTCTCTCTCCCCCTTCTCCCTTTCAACAGCTCAGGACCAATACAAAGACATAAGATTTATATGTAAAAATATAACAAATACCATGAAAACAAAGAATGCAACTGTATGTGTTTGATATAATTTAAGAGGTCTCTGTGTGACTGGTATAGTGGTCTCTTTCCCATGTCAGTAAAATTAATGGTGACAAAGTTATAAGGTCTTTGCCAAATACTGAATTATACTGGAGGTCTATCCCCCTCCTTGACCTGCAATTTAAATGATCTCCTGTATGTTAATAAGGTTAAATCCCAGGAAGTCAAGAACCCATTCACCCCAAATTCTCATTGTTCAAAAGATGATACCATTTGGTACACAATGTTTTCTATTTGGTACTTAAGGAGAGATGGCGGAGGAGCTCGGGGAGTCTGTAGTCAGATATTCCACACAATTGCTGTGTGTATTTTTCTCTACTAGGAATCTGTAGTCAGATCTCCTGCACAATTGCTGTGTGTCACTTTCTATTGCCAGGTATGTTACTTTGATTTGTCTTTTATTTTTAGAAATGTTTGTTTATTCTGATCATGTGTGAAATTGGCTTTGATTGATTTTGTAACTTATGTTTTAAATCCTACCTGGCAAATAAATAGTTACTTTTTGATTTATTCTGTATTCCTCCGAAATCATTTATCACCGGTAGATTCGAAGGATGCCTTTTGTTACCACAAACTTATGTCCAGGATAATAATCATTACGGAGCTTATGAATAGGAGAAAACCACATAAGACTACCAGTCACTGCTTATCACCGTCATAGCAAGTTGTATGAAACGTGACTAAGTAAAACTATCATCTGCCTATGAGCAAGCAGTAGGCAGCCGAACCAGATGATATTAGTAAACCCTGCAACCTCTGACTATGAACGGACTGGCGATTTTGTGTTTGTGAGATCTATGCAATTAATCGGCCGGCATATGACGTATGAGTTCGAATGGGAGGGCTCACGCAGAGATTCGAACAGGAGACTGCTCTAAAGAGATAGTTGTTTGGTTCATGGCATTCAAACGGGTAAGCCCAGCATGCATCCGAATGCGGATCCACTCTGCATCCAAATGGAAAAGCCCACTCAGGGCTTCGAAAGGGAGAGCCCGCTATATGTATGACATGGGTGGGCTCCCACAGCATTCGAACGGGAGGGCTCTTACTATGATTCGAATGGCAGGACTCTGGTTTTAATATATATATATATATATATATATACACACACACACTACCGGTCAAAAGTTTTGAAACACTTGACTGAAATGTTTCTCATGATCTTAAAAATCTTTTGATCTGAAGGCATATGCTTAAATGTTTGAAATTAGTTTTGTAGACAAAAATATAATTGTGCCACCATATTAATTTATTTCATTATAAAACTAAAATGTAATAATAATTTTTTTTTTTTTTTTTTTAAATTGATGACTTGAACCAAATAATAAAGAAAAGCAGCCAATAAGTGCCCAACATAGATGGGAACTCCTTCAATACTGTTTAAAAAGCATCCTTATACCTCAAGAAGTTGGTTGAGAAAATATCAAGAGTACAGGTGCATCTCAATAAATTAGAATGTCGTGGAAAAGTTCATTTATTTCAGTAATTCAACTCAAATTGTGAAACTCGTGTATTAAATAAATTCAATGCACACAGACTGAAGTAGTTTAAGTCTTTGGTTCTTTTAATTGTGATGATTTTGGCTCACATTTAACAAAAACCCACCAATTCACTATCTCAAAAAATTAGAATACATCATAAGACCAATAAAAAAAACATTTTTAGTGAATTGTTGGCCTTCTGGAAAGTATGTTCATTTACTGTATATGTACTCAATACTTGGTAGGGGCTCCTATTGCTTTAATTACTGCCTCAATTCGGCGTGGCATGGAGGTGATCAGTTTGTGGCACTGCTGAGGTGGTATGGAAGCCCAAGTTTCTTTGACAGTGGCCTTCAGCTCATCTGCATTTTTTGGTCTATTGTTTCTCATTTTCCTCTTGACAATACCCCATAGATTCTCTGTGGGGTTCAGGTCTGGTGAGTTTGCTGGCCAGTCAAGCACACCAACACCATGGTCATTTAACCAACTTTTGGTGCTTTTGGCAGTGTGGGCAGGTGCTAAATCCTGCTGGAAAATGAAATCAGCATCTTTAAAAAGCTGGTCAGCAGAAGGAAGCATGAAGTGCTCCAAAATTTCTTGGTAAACGGGTGCAGTGACTTTGGTTTTCAAAAAACACAATGGACCAACACCAGCAGATGACATTGCACCCCAGATCATCACAGACTATGGATACTTAACACTGGACTTCAAGCAACTTGGGCTATGAGCTTCTCCACCCTTCCTCCAGACTCTAGGACCTTGGTTTCCAAATGAAATACAAAACTTGCTCTCATCTGAAAAGAGGACTTTGGAACACTGGGCAACAGTCCAGTTCTTCTTCTCCTTAGCCCAGGTAAGACGCCTCTGACGTTGTCTGTGGTTCAGGAGTGGCTTAACAAGAGGAATATGACAACTGTAGCCAAATTCCTTGACATGTCTGTGTGTGGTGGCTCTTGATGCCTTGACCCCAGCCTCAGTCCATTCCTTGTGAAGTTCACCCAAATTCTTGAATCGATTTTGCTTGACAATCATAAGGCTGCGGTTCTCTCGGTTTATTGTGCATCTTTTTCTTCCACACTTTTTCCTTCCACTCAACTTTCTGTTAACATGCTTGGATACAGCACTCTGTGAACAGCCAGCTTCTTTGGCAATGAATGTTTGTGGCTTACCCTCCATGTGAAGGGTGTCAATGATTGTCTTCTGGACAACTGTCAGATCAGCAGTCTTCCCCATGATTCTCTAGCATAGTGAACCAAACTGAGAGACCATTTTGAAGGCTCAGGAAACCTTTGCAGGTGTTTTGAGTTGATTAGCTGATTGGCATGTCACCATATTCTAATTTTTTGAGATAGTGAATTGGAGGGTTTTTGTTAAATGTGAGCCAAAATCATCACAATTAAAAGAACCAAAGACTTAAACTACTTCAGTCTGTGTGCATTGAATTTATTTAATACACGAGTTTCACAATTTGAGTTGAATTACTGAAATAAATGAACTTTTCCATGACATTCTAATTTACTGAGATGCACCTGTACATGTCTGCAAATTCTAGGCAAAGGGTGACTACTTTGAAGATGATAAAATATAACAGTTTTGATTTATTTTGGATTTTGTTTAGTCACAACATAATTCCCATAGTTCAATTTATGTTATTCCATAGTTTGGATGACTGTACTATTATTCTAAAATGTGAAAAAAAAAAAAAATTATAATAAAGAATAAGTGTTTCAAAACTTTTGACCGGTAGTGTATATATATATATGTATATATATATATACATACACACACACACACACACACACATATGTGTATATACAAATATATAAAAAAATGCATACATACACACGCATATACGCACACCCACACATACACGCACGTACATATACGTACGCACAACCGCGCACATACATACATACACATACGTACATGTACACATACATGTGCGCATGTAGCATGTATGGAGGCGACAGCGGGTGGTGACATGAGTGATAGAGACAGGTGATACTGATAGGGGGATTAGCTGATTAGTGATTGATGAGCTTTCCTGATGTGGAAACAATTGGATCTGATGGAGCTGTGATATGCATCTGAGGACCAGCATCTGAGAGACTGAATTTGTTGTTTTGCTGTAATGCCAGATTGGAGGAGGACTGATTTGAGGTGCTTTTGGAACCAGAATCTTGAAGCTGCAATTATTATTATCAACGAATGGCGGAACAAGAGGGGACTTAATTTGGGAATATCTATAAGCGGGAAATGACGTGAGAGATTGATAAGTTTGGATGGGGGTGGACAAGCTGAAAATGTAAATCAAAAATGCCCCTTTTAACTTGATCTGTTTGCTTTGTTTAATGAAGAGTCTGATTGTTTCTTTGTCTATAATTTGCAGGTCTAAGAAGGTGGGATGAATGTTGGGATTGAATTGTGTATTAACAGTGAATTCTGAGCAATGCAGAAAGCAGAAAAAGGCTAGGATAAACATAGCGTCGAGCGTGCAAGCTGTGTTTACTGAATGGTAACCAAGGCAGAGGGTGGTCAGGCATTTTGTTAAGAAATCGATGGTTAGAGGCATTCTGGTTCCTGAGCATTTAATGAGCAGAGAAATTTGGCAGTTATTGATTGCTGGGGCGGACTTGCCGAATATTGATTTATGGAAAATAAGATGCCACACAGAAAGCCTTTGGTGGTATCTGGTTAAATTCCTTTGATTGGTTTAGGAATGAAATTAATGGTGAAATGGATAATATGCTTTAGTAGAACCATTATTAAGTGCAATATATATAACCCCCTAAATTGGGTGAAAGAAACGCCAAATCGAAGGTTGAATGAAGGGCTAGATCATGGTAAACTGCATTGGAAGAGCCGGCTTTCGGCGGGCCTGCTCTGGGTAGAAGGTTTAGACGAAGGACCTTTATGCGGCTAGAGGGGGCTGTACCACTGATAATTTGCATCTAATCAGCCAGCTTACAGGGGTGGCCTCACTTAAGGGCGTGATCCTTGTGGAAGGTTTAGATTAAAGGACCTGTGTACAGGCATAGGGAGTTGTGCCATAGGTATACTGTCAGATTGGCTGGATTGCGGAGGTAGCCTCACTCAATAGTCTACCCAGAGACGGGGAAATATGGTGCTTGAAAAGAACAGGAGGTGGTGACCACCGTCTCCTGTAATACAAATACAAAGTTCTTCAGTGGAAGCACGGTAAAATGCTGCTGCAGCTGTAGAGTAAGTGGGCCTCCTGCGGGAGTGGAGTTTAAAGTATTTGGGGTCACGATAAAGGGGTTGCTGTTGGAGCGCTGCAGTAGATGCACATCTATAAATTTAAGGAACTTAGGAATTGAAAGTGCCTGTGGAGAAAATAGAAATAACTCTGTGTACACACCTGTAAGGGAAGCGAACAGTTAGTTAGGAAAAACTAGCCATTATATTTATACACACCTGCCAAAGGTTAGTTAAGATAAACATGACAATTGCGTTTGTACATGTCTGTAGGGGAAGCAAGTGGTTAGATAGGAATACATAACTTAATTATGTTTGGCAGGGCAATGCTGCGGCAGTGTCAGGTGGGGCACTGTTGCTGCGGTATCAAGTAGGGCACAAATGACTTTATTAAATTTATCAACACCTGTAAGGGAAGCAAAGGTTAGTTTGTACTTACCTGTAGGGGGAGCAAGTGGTTATTTAGAAATATGTAAATGTATTACCTTTATACACATCTGTAAGGGAAGCAAAAGGTTAGTTATGGAAAACATGTCAATTACGTTTATATGCAGATTTAAGGAAAGCAAATGGTTATTTTAGAATACAACTTTATTACATTTGTCATGGTGGGGCACTACTGCGGCAATATCAAAATGCGAAAGGGGTGCTGCTGTGGCATTATCGAGAGTATGCAGGTGAAGCTGCAGCAGTATCGAGAGTGGGCGGGCTCTGCGGCACATTATCTGGTGGGGCACTGCAGCTGCAGTATCAGGTGGGGCACACATGGTTTCATTACATTTATGCATGCCTGTAAGGAAACAAAAGTTATTTTGAAGTTTATATCAAGCTCTATTTATTATATGTTGGGCTCGTTTTATTCATGAGTGAAGGAAATGCCAATGCAAAGGTTAATGGGAAATGCTAAAAGGCTCTTAAGATTACTGCACCACCACTGCACTCAAATGGGAGAGCTCATATTGCATTCGAACGGGAGAACCTGTGGCCCAAATTGCATAGGTTCACACTGCGTCCAAACAGAAGAGCCCACACTACATTCAAATGGCAGGTGGCGCTGAGTAGAGAACCTTGCTGAATTGTGGTTTGCAAAGTATATTTATATTTATGAGCTACGCCCATAGAATTTTGATAAGAGGAAAACAGGTCCATGAATGCAGTGCTTGGACAGTGCATTTGCGCTGTATGGCCTGAAAGACGATAAGCCAGTGGTAGGAGCACCACAGTTGTGCTTTCTAGCAACTTAATTGTTTGCCGTCTTTGGCTCCTTGGAAGGTAATGGTGAAGTCTTGGAATGATACCTAGATAGCGAAAGCGAGAGGAAAACCTGTGAACAATCCTGTGGAAGGAATTTTAGATGGGCTCTCCTAGAAACCTGCTGGAAGCCATACTGGTAAAACCCTTGCGGATGGCGCAATTTCAGGCGTTTCTGTAGAAACAACAAAATATTCATATTTAGGTGAAACATTTCACAACCCTAAGAAATCTGCGAAAAGTTAGATCCATGGCCACTGGAGTGTGGGCTGCACTTGCACCGGTAGAGGGGTAACCTCAGACTTCTAATGCTTATTAGAGGGGAAAACATGCAGTCAACATTTCGGGGACATGAGTCTAGAGAGAAGAGAAAATAAATATTACTAACAATAAGAAACAATAATGTGTCTAACAGCATACATTATCTAGGAATAAAGAGAGTTATAGCTCTGCACTGCATACAGAAATGCAGGAGAAATGTGCTGGGAAATACATCTTCATAAACAATGTGAAAAATGATCTGGAAAATAAAAGAGCTTTGGTTCTGTGTTGCATACTGAAATGCAGGAGAAATGGACTTGCAATCATTATTGATGGATTCACTTGTGGCCATTCACTCCTTAGAAGTATGACTGCCACCTGCCGTATGATATAATGCATCACATGGCGATAGTTTTGTGAGGAGGAAGTACTCTGCTCGATCCCTGGAGAATCAAAGCCCAGGCTCTGGCTGGCACCACATGTTCAGCTCCTCCAGCTTTCAGACGGGGCTCCTCGAGCTCCAGTGCATGAGGAGTTTCTCAAGAGTTGCAAGAGATTGAGAGGGGAAACAGCTGGAGTGCCGTAATAAAATAAAGAAGAACCACCTGTGTGCTAGAATGGGAATAAAACATTTAGGCGTGTGGGAATGAATGGGGACAGTTACGATGAAAGGACCTGTGCATGGCCTTATGAAATGGTAGCACTGGTATACGGTGAAGCAGTGGCCGGTCTTGCAGAGGCAGCCTCGACGCAATTGGATCTTCTTCGGCGAGTAATTGTTAGAAAGGAAGAAAGGCAGGGTAGAAAAACCACCTACTGCGTTAAAGTGGCAGCTGCCATTTTACAATGTATGAAAATAGTGAGCTGCTGTGGCAGCTTCCACTGAATAACGTAATGATTGTGATAAAATGGCTTATCTGATGAGGAGGTCGAATGCTTCCAGCGGAGTAATAGGATGTCGCATGGTTCTGTTGTGGATGGGCGGGGCCAATGCCGGAAAGACTGTCATGTGAGGAGAATTGTCACGGGAAGCAGGTAAGCAGCGGTTTACATACTCCTACTCGCGGGCCGTGATTTGTCAGATTAAAATTAACATGCTCCTCCGGAACCTCTGTTCAATAACTCCATTAGTTGAGAAAGGAGTATGTGATGATAGAAAGTATCTTAAGACAGCCATATAGAAAGAGGTCATTGGTAATTCTAAGTAGTGCAGTTTCAGTGCTATGACCAGAGTGGAAACCAGATTAAAAAATGATTGTAATTGAGAGGCAATATTTTGTACATGGTAAATCTGAGCATAGTCTAAGTCATTGTTGAGACTTCCTCTGAAACTCTAGAGACAAATGTGATATTATATGGTATTTTGCGGAGAAATTAATAAAAGCAGGAAAAAAACTCCCTATTTAAACTTTTTACTGAATAGAATATACAGCTGAGCTTTTAAAGAGATCTCATCTGTGATTGTTCTTATATATAAGATTGTTTGCCTGAAAACCCTACAAACGGCTCATAAACAAAAGATGTATTTCAGAGAACTTTGATCTACTTCTGCAAGGTGACTCAAAAGAATAACACAATGATGAAACCCGATCTTCATGGGAGATATTAAGATCAAACTGTGCTGATACATTTCTTTTTTGCTTTCAATCTCACATAGCAATTGAACATGGAACATTTTAAGATTTCAAAACCCATTCCAGCAAATGCTGTTCTGCTCCTCTAGAGCAAGCCTGGACAAACTGTACCAGAAGAAAAAAATTTCAGACTTAAGCTTCAATTAGAGGCCTCAGAAATTACAGGACAAGTTGAACTACAGCTACAAAGGCAGGGGAAGTGGTGTGATATCTATTAAAAGCAAAAATCGGATGATGCACAAAGGATGTCCAAAGACCTACAGGGAATGTCATTGGGTCAATGTGGATGGAATCAAGACACATACAGAACAGACGATTTTCAGTCACGATTCCTCAGAAGCACAGCTCTCCTCAACAGAGCAGGAAAAGCTGAATCTCACAGACTCTGATAATCATGTATGTCTTACAAGGATTATTTTAAGACAAAGCATATTTTTGTGCATCTTTTGTATGTTAAACATAATAAATTCACCTTGACTATCATGTAACTGATTAAACCTCGTGCTCTCTATGGGGTCTTTGAGACCCCTTTTTGCTATCTCAAAAAACATAACACTGAAGTATCAGATTGATACATTTGAATTTTACAAGAAGTGATATCACGTTTAGAAATCTGATATATGGCCATATATAAAACTTTAGTTCATATATTTGAGCACATTTGTACATATTAAAATACCACTAGTATTTGGGGAAATATGCAGGTATGATACATATATGAATTTTTGCAGTATTTTGAAATACAGTACGTATGAACGTAATTCATGTTTTAAATGTATTCTACATAAATAATAGTATTTTTTAAATATGTTTAACCCAAGCAACTTAATTGAAAGTCTGTAACAGTCATTTGATGTTTTTGAGGGTTAATGCATGTTGTAATCTAAAAAGAAGTCAAACTGATCATTATCCAAATGTTCAAAAACAACATACTGTATGTCGTACCAATAAT
This sequence comes from Myxocyprinus asiaticus, assembly GCF_019703515.2. NCBI lineage: Eukaryota > Metazoa > Chordata > Actinopteri > Cypriniformes > Catostomidae > Myxocyprinus > Myxocyprinus asiaticus. The sequence continues at coordinate 11,158,766 of NC_059375.1, read as the reverse complement.
TTATCCTATCTCACCAATCTATGCCTAATATGGCCAAACAGTTAAGTATAACATGGTAATATGGTGTCAGCATTGTAGGACCCCATTGAATGAAGCAGTTTTCATATGCAAATTATTATTTTTGATTCAGCACTCAACATTAGACCTCTGTGGGCTTGGAAGCGCATGAGTGGCGTTCAGGTGAAATTATCGAAAATTGGTTTCTTGCTTAGTCACCTGTGGTGAGATCAAAGGGCACAAATCCTGTGCGTGTCATCTTGTTTCAGTGAGAGAGGTGTTTTTGCAATGCCTGATACATTAGTCATTTGGAAACAAAAAAAAACTTTTTTTTTCAGATCTAATTGTCAGATGCATTGAGCTTTTGAAGTACTTAAGTGATTTTTAACTGCTTTAAAGAAAACACGATAAATGCTTTCCGGCAGGATCCTCAGACATCTATGTAAGCGATTTAACACCCATATTTTATGCTAATATATCAGTCTGTACACAAGCAGGATAGAGTTATTAATGTATTTCCACATATTTAATATGAATCTATTGAAATACGCCATAGAATGGACCAGTTAATATGTGGACCATTTCATAATTTCACATTCACTACTATTTATTGCTTAGTTTTCATTTCTTACATTATACAGACATAAAAAAGTATATTTTGCTACCATCCTCTACTACACCCACTATAGCTATCATAAGAAGCAGCAATGTTAAAAGTCTTTCACAGTCCATAGAGAGGAAACCCTGTCATTTGAACCCTTCACTCAGCACAAGTCTGTGATCTTAAAGTTTTTTTTTCCCCTATAGTGGTTAGCAATAAACAGCTGAAATAGACTTACATCACCAACACTGACCAAAAAATATCAGTTATATTTCACATACACATGAACGTAAATCCTTTAAAGCTGAACTGAATCATTTATGCACCACTAGCATCACCAATCGTCCAAAATAACGATTGCTGTCAAACAGTTTTCCCGAACACTCCCCCCATCTTCCACTGGGTGTCAAACACTTAGTCCCGTGCCAAACTCACGTCATTGGTTGAGCCACTGTTAGTATGTTTGGCTGGTCGAGATGTTCAAACAATATTTTGAAAAATGGCTTACTTACAGTTGTTTGTCCATAGTGAGCTGAGATAGGAGAAAGTATTTGAATAACGAAAAAATTACACACTTCAGCTTTACACAAAAGAACCAAAGGTTGATACATAGCATTGTCACTTTGAGCAATCTGAAACACTTTTGAACAGATCATCTACAACTAAGTGGTATAACAAGTTAAACTGATGCTTATAGGTAAATATGACTCAAACAATTAGAGGTTAATGACTTTGTGGATCCAGACTTATTTGGATGAAATAGGCTTTTTTGCTTACAGGTAATTAAGAGCAGCCCTAAATTTCCTAGAGAAATACTTAAATATTCTGTGATGCAGCCAACTTGCCCTACAGAAGTTTGCCATGCCCTGTGACACCTTAGTCAACCTATTTAGCTCTGAAAACAAAGGATTAAAAGGTCAGAAATGAAATTACAAACAAGTAATATCCACTCTACAATTTATATATGCTTAGCAAAGGAAGGAAAAAGAGGTAAAATATTTGCTTTTGTAATTTCAAACATATGGACATATACATAATTATAAGTACGCTTCAACACTATCTTTGTTTAGTCTACCTTGTGCTCTCCAGTAATTACTACTAATTGAATCTGTGATCTGCCAGTCTTCCATGAAAGACCAATGGGCTGGGGCCAAATAAATAAAAACATAAAAGTTCTTTCACAAATTATATTGCCTTTTTATTATGCAATGGGTCGATTAATCAAAATTAGTGGAAACCTACAACAAACAAAGTCAAAGATGACTTAAGCCAAGTGCTAGTTTTCGTGATAATTTTATTAGAAATTAATGGTGGTGACGAGTGTCATTTTGGTATCTCAGAGCTAGGAGGGGGTTGGCAGCCGTATGTCTATAAATGTAGCCACCACTATGAGGAACAACACACAAAGATCTCGATTACCTGAAGAGACTACTGATCAAGACAAAAAAAAACAAAAAAAAAAACATTTGTCTGAGCATTTTTGATAATTTTTCATTTGTATTATTTCTGAGCTCATTTTAAGATTTTAATTTTAACAACACATTTTTGTTCCATATGGAGATTTGGAAATTAACAACACTGATGGTCACCATTCCTGCACTTATATACAGTGTTCAGGGACTGTCCTTCACTGCAAACTGAGAACACTGGATTTCAGATAACTTGGGGGTAAGTAATGCTGTCTTCTTTCCACTCTTCATAATGTTATTACTTTTTAAGTTCACCTTAATGATCAATAAGTTAAACTGTATTTCTTTATATCTTTATTCTAATGCTGTTACAGAAAGAAGAGACATTTTGACATTTGTTTCACCTTCCAAGACTAAAATGATATTGAATAATCTTTTCACATCCACTATCAGAATGGTTTGTTATTATTACAGGATCAACCAGTGGAGAGACTAGCCAGCCAAATGGCCGGTCTACTCAAGAGATCTAAATCTCATCAGTTCTATGGGCTAATGGGAAAATGCTCTGATAAGACGAAATCTTTCGGTAAGACTAAATCATAGATTGCACACACACACACACACACACACACACACACAAAAACCATGGTGAACTTATAGCTAATCAAAAAATCAAAACAAATCACATTTATTGTCACACAGCCATATACACAAGTGCAATGATGTGTGAAATTCTTGGGTGCAGTTCCAATCAACATAGCAGTCGTGACAGTGATGAGTGTGTACAGTGATAATACTAATTTACAATAACATCAAATTTACACTACACAATTTAAAGTCTAATATACACATAATTACACACAACACAATATACAAATAATAACATACACTGTACAGTATACAATATGCACAATACAGATACACATTATTCAATAAAAATAAAAAAGTATATATAGTAGTATATATAGAATGTACAGTAGGTTGTATTGTACTGTATTGACATTCAGGCTGTCGGTTGATAGTAAGTTGTTAAGAGAGAATATAATATAATAATATAATTTATGACAGTCTGGTGTGAGATATGAGAGTAAGAGTAATAAAGTGCAGTGCTGATGTATTTTGATCGCGGGAGATCAAGTGTTCAAAAGTCTGATTGCTTGGGGGAAGAAGCTGTCATGAAGTCAGCTGGTGCGGGTCCTGATGCTGCGATATCGCCTGCCTGATGGTAGCAGTGAGAACAGCCCATGGCTCGGGTGGCTGGAGTCTCTGATGATCCTCCGAGTTTTTTTCACACACCGCCTGGTATATACAGGTGCATCTCAATAAATTAGAATGTCGTGGAAAAGTTCATTTATTTCAGTAATTCAACTCAAATTGTGAAACTCGTGTATTAAATAAATTCAATGCACACAGACTGAAGTAGTTTAAGTCTTTGGTTCTTTTAATTGTGATGATTTTGGCTCACATTTAACAAAAACCCACCAATTCACTATCTCAAAAAATTAGAATACATCATAAGACCAATAAAAAAAACATTTTTAGTGAATTGTTGGCCTTCTGGAAAGTATGTTCATTTACTCTATATGTACTCAATACTTGGTAGGGGCTCCTTCTGCTTTAATTACTGCCTCAATTCGGCGTGGCATGGAGGTGATCAGTTTGTGGCACTGCTGAGGTGGTATGGAAGCCCAGGGTTCTTTGACAGTGGCCTTCAGCTCATCTGCATCTTGTTTCTCATTTTCCTCTTGACAATACCCTATAGATTCTCTACGGGGTTCAGGTCTGGTGAGTTTGCTGGCCAGTCAAGCACACCAACACCATGGTCATTTAACCAACTTTTGGTGCTTTTGCCAGTGTGGGCAGGTGCCAAATCCTGCTGGAAAATGAAATCAGCATCTTTAAAAAGCTGGTCAGCTGAAGGAAGCGTGAAGTGCTCCAAAATATCTTGGTAAACGGGTGAAGTGACTTTGGTTTTCAAAAAATACAATGGACCAACACCAGCAGATGACATTGCACCCCAAATCATCACAGACTGTGGAAACTTAACACTGGACTTCAAGCAACTTGGGCTATGAGCTTCTCCACCCTTCCTCCAGACTCTAGGACCTTGGTTTCCAAATGAAATACAAAACTTGCTCTCATCTGAAAAGAGGACTTTGGACCACTGGGCAACAGTCCAGTTCTTCTTCTCCTTAGCCCAGGTAAGACACCTCTGACGTTGTCTGTGGTTCAGGAGTGGCTTAACAAGAGGAATACGACAACTGTAGCCAAATTCCTTGACAAGTCTGTGTGTGGTGGCTCTTGATGCCTTGACCCCAGCCTCAGTCCATTCTTGAATCGATTTTGCTTGACAATCCCCATAAGGCTGCGGTTCTCTCGGTTTGTTGTGCATCTTTTTCTTCCACACTTTTTCCTTCCACTCAACTTTCTGTTAACATGCTTGGATACAGCACTCTGTGAACAGCCAGCTTCTTTGGCAATGAATGTTTGTGGCTTACCCTCCTTGTGAAGGATGTCAATGATTGTCTTCTGGACAACTGTCAGATCAGCAGTCTTCCCCATGATTCTCTAGCCTAGTGAACCAAACTGAGAGACCATTTTGAAGGCTCAGGAAACCTTTGCAGGTGTTTTGAGTTGATTAGCTGATTGGCATGTCACCATATTCTAATTTTTTGAGATAGTGAATTGGTGGGTTTTTGTTAAATGTGAGCCAAAATCATCACAATTAAAAGAACCAAAGACTTAAACTACTTCAGTCTGTGTGCATTGAATTTATTTAATACACGAGTTTCACAATTTGAGTTGAATTACTGAAATAAATGAACTTTTCCACGACATTCTAATTTATTGAGATGCACCTATATGTCCTGGAGGGAGGGAAGCTCACCTCTGATGATGTGTCTGGCAGTTCGCACCACCCTTTGCAGTGCTTTATGGTTGTGGACGGTGCTATTGCAGAGATGCAGCCAGTCAGGATGCTTTCTACAGTGCAGGTGTAGAACCGTGTGAGGATGTGGCGGTTCATTCCAAACTTCCTCAGCCGTCTCAGGAAGAAGAGGCGCTAATGAGCTTCTTCACAACGACTTCAGTGTGGATGAACCATGTGAGTTCCTCAGTGATGTGGACACTCAGGAATTTGAAGCTGCTGACTCTCTCCACTGGTGCTCCATTGATGGCGATGGGGCTGTGTTCTCTGTCTTTTCTTCTGAAGTCCACCACAAGCTCATTTGTCTTACTGACGTTGAGGGAGAGGTTGTGCTCCTGATACCAGTGTGTCAGAGTGTGCACCTCCTCTCTGTAGGCTGTTTCATCATTGTCAGTGATCAGACCTACCACCGTCGTATCATCAGCAAACTTAATGGCATTGGAGCTATGTGTTGCCACATAGCTCCATAGCTAATGTGAAATGTGTAAAGAAATTTGAAATACATATGCATGTATGTATACATTTCTTCCCATGACATGTCATTGTTATATTTGTTACATTATTTGATGTAAAGCAATTGTAACATTTAATTTTGAAAAATGTAAAATATAAAAAAAATTCTAAACTAGGAATTTTAATAACACTAAATAATATTGTTATTCATAATCAAATCCAAGAATATTTGACATTAACCCCTTTGTACAAGAGGTATTCATAATGATTTTTTTTTTTAATCATTTAGAAAAAATGTCCAAATTTTAAAAACAAAACCATCTTTACCAATGGTTTTTAATGTTATGACCCACATATAATTAAAAACAAAATAAAATGTGACTATTATTTTCCTTTTTGCACTAGAGATCCTCCAGCCTGCGAGAATGGATCGAAGAAGTAACGCACTGAAAATGTACTGTAAATTTAAATCAGTGTAAAAATGTGCTTCTAACATGCACAAGTCCCATTATATAGGAGTTACACTTATTGTGGCCTTGTTTTAAGATTAATGCATTTCAGTTTCATTACAAATTTCCATCAAATTAAATTGTGTAATCTTTAAATAATAATAATAATAAAAAAAGCTGCCATGAAATTTGTAAATGTCTTGTCTTGGTTTCCCGTCTTTTGCACGGTACAACTTTTTCTCACAGGGCATAAAGGGGAATGTTTGTGGGACTCGTGGGGAAGAGATCTTTAGGAGGTAAGGCTTTATGCTACATTTAATCAGATGCACATAACTTTTGCTCAGCATACACATGCAATACAATGTTTTGCGGTCTGTTTGATGTCTTTAGTTCTGTAATTCATTTTGTAAAATGTTTTAAAGCAACTTGTGTTTTTACCTGTAAAGTACAAAGTATGTTTTTTTTAACCACAGGTCCTGTCACAAGAACAACTCATGAGACGAGTATAGCAATCTGTAGATTTGAACAAACAATCAGGTGCAACATTGAAAGTTCAAAACTGTATTTATGCAAATTGATGAAATGAAACACCAGTTTACAAGTCTGAAACCATATGTTCTTTTTCACACAGCAGATTTGCAAGAGGAATGGGACAAACTGCAGTACTACTGGTGACGGTTAAGAGACCAAAGTTTCCAATGCTGTGTTACAGACTTTATGGAGACATAGAGATCACTCCTGTGTATCAATACAGAATCATTATAGGTGGGCATAATGTTATACTTATGAGAAGATTGTTTTGGAGCATTTTTAGCAAGTAAAAGTCTTGCCTCAGATATCAAACGTGACTTAATAAAAAGTATTTATCAAAACTGACATGTGCTTGCCTACTTCTGGTTTAAATGGACACAATTTCACAAATCTTTCAACAAAAAAAAGAAGATACAATCATTGAAGAGATGAAAAAAAGCATGTGTCTTTAACAATGTAAATCTAAAAGTTTTTTTTTTTTTTTGTAAGGCCCCCAATATTTTCTAATACATTCTACTGATAAAAATAATATATGTTGGGGCAAAGGAAATACTTTGGCCAGTGAAACATTCAGAAATACAAAGATTTCAAAAAATAAATAGCACTATATAAAACAAAAGTGGGAGATCTGTTACAAAGGGCACATAAGCAGAGACAAAAATGACACTACCAGCTAAGGTAACTGAATAAGACATTGTTGATGGAGTTAACGTCATAAAAATACTTTTTAAAAAAATCCATTAGGTTCCTTTGGGAGGGGTCCACTTCAAAGAGCTGGGGTCTATTGTCTTGTTGTTGTTGCCCCTTTTGGTCTCTTTGGCCTTCCACTCGTCTATTAGGTCCTGCACCATTCAGAAACAAGAACAATTAAAGTCACAGACATAAAAATAAAAAAAAAAGTGGCAATGTAATTAAACTACAACTAAATGAAGTAGGGTTAGAACAACTAAATAGTCAAAATCGTAAAAAAAAAAAAAAAAAAAAAATGAATGACAATGAATTTCATTGATTAGTTGGATGTGTGTGCTGTGGCATGGAGAACCTGTCAGTAACATCACTTTAAAGTAGTGAAAAATATATTTCTATATAAAACTATATGAAAAATTATACTTCAAAGATGGTAATAAGCACGTAATCTCATTTGGCCATGTTGCAGTGTCAAGTCCTTTGACAGAGCGCTTGTGGTGTTCAGTGCATTTTTTACCCTGCGGTTAACTTCCTGAAATAATGTTTTAATTATCTATTTGTTTCTTACACAAACCTATCAGAAGACATTCACTGATCGACTGGAGTCATGTGGATTACTTTTATGCTGCCTAAATATGCCTTTTCTGCTGCTGCTTCTGCTGAAGAAGGAAAGACATACACATCTGGGATGGCTTAAAGGTGAGTCAATCACGAGAGAATTATAATTTTGGAGTGAACTATTCCTTTAAGGGTGTGGCAGGGCGGAGGGCGGGGCCGGGTCGTGATTCTACACACCCGGCACCTAATCAGGCTGATTAGCCCGAGAGGGATAAGGGCCGACTGGAGACGGCAGTGCGACAGAGAGTGAGTTACGGACAGATGTCCGATACCTGTGTGTGTTCGTCTTCTTGGTTCAGTTTCTCATTAAATATTATTTATATTGTCAAGCCGGTTCTCGCTGCCTCCTTTCCATTGGTGTGTTACACTGGTGCCGAAATCTGGGAAGGAGGAGGGATGCGCAGCAGTAGAGTCCTCGCCACTACCATCCACCCCAACGGAGCAGCCACGGCCATCCGCCGAGGGACGGAGGAGCCCGGCCTCCTGAAAGTGGAGGAACGGCCGCCGACCCCGAGGGGATGAGGGGCTCCTAACCGACCGCCTGGAGCGGTCAGGGCCGCTGCCAGGGGCGGAGGAGACCCCTACCAGCCGCTGAAACGCGGCGGGGTTTGAGACCGCTGACTGCGAGCGGGGAGGGGCTCCTGGCCGACCGCTTGGAGCGGGAAAACAGCTGCCAGGGGCGGGGGAGACCCTTCCGCCACCGAAAATGCGGCGGGGCATTCCGTACGCCAGGAGCTGGAGGACTGCCTCCAATCCACCCGGGGAGGCGCGGCTGTCGTCCACCAGAGGGTGAAGGAGTGGCCGAGGACCAGGCTACGGCATATCGGAGAACCAGCAAGTGTATTTTTTTTCTTTCCCTCTCCTGCTCTGTGTTGGCCTTTTCTCTCTCTTTTTAAATGTTTTTGTTAATTTGGCACAATCGCCGTTACGGCGTGTAGGTGCCCCTTGTCTTCTCCCCTGATCCAGGTAGACGGGGATGACCTGCTGGCAGACGGGGCGGAAGGCACGCAATGGTTTCTCTGATCAACTTAGGCTTACATAAACATCACTTTAGAACTAGCAACGGAGGATGCACTGCTTTTCAGCATTGGAGTAACAAGGTAACGTGGTGTGTGCGTGTGTATGCACATGTGAGTTTGTGTGTGAGTGAGAAAAAGAGAGAAACAGAGAGATACTGCTTGTAGAATTACCTGCTTGATGTGGCTCTCATCAGCAATAACATTGCTTCAAATTGCCAAGATGTAAGTTTAAGTATACTTTTCAGCAGCTTTTCCATTATTAACAACTGTTTACAACCCTGCGCTGACTTTGCTCCTGAGTATGTGTCCATGTGTAAGAGTTTGCGTGAGAGCGAAAGAGGGGAGGAGGGTAAGCGCGAATGTGCTTTCCACTATGAGAGGCTGATTTGGGCGAAATACATTGAACCACTTGCACATATTAAAAGTTATCTCGTATAATATATAAACTGTTGTATTGACATATATAGACATTGTCATTCTTATCTGATGTTCTTAACCAGTGTCTGTTTTATTTTGTTATTTTGCGGTGGTAGCATGTATATGACTCTTTGAAATAATTTTGAGAAGTGATATGGAACTGTTATGTGGTCAAGACCTGGAACAACTTATAATTGCACACCTTAGAACGTCTGTCAACCAATCAGAATCAAGCATTCATCAGACCCATGGTATAACATGCAACAAAGTGGTAGCTCATAATAAATAGTCGCTTAATCACATAATCTGCTTCAAATAGTCATCTTTAATTTCTTACAAAGATTTAATGCTGTAAACTTTGCAAGCTTTGGTAAATCTAATAATAAAAAAATAATGTACGTTTTCAACAAGTTATTATCTAGAGGTGCTCATTGTTGCCGTCTGGTAACTTCTAAACAAAACTTTGTATCTCCTTGAAACTTCCTTGTCTTAATTGTTTAGTGTTTAACAAGTACCGTATTTCCTGGAATATATATATATATATATATATATATATATATATATATATATATATATTTATTTTTTTTTTCATCATCTGAAAGGCCCTGCGACTTATAGTCTGAAGCGATTTACTACATAAATACGTATAGTAACTGATGGTCAAACACACGCGCACCAAAACAGATGAAAACATCAGTCATAGAGACAGTGGAAGCATTATAAAGTTGCCAATTCAGAATATTTTGTCTTCACAAAGTACTTAATGCAACCAGTATTGTCCAACATAACTTTACTGTTCTTACAAACTCTAGACCACTGTCAAATGCAACTCCTCACATGCCCAGAATGACGTTTCAACACACTCGTAGTTAAAACATTCAGCCAGTGAACCGGATAATTAATACACTGCAAAGAGGGTTGCAAATATCAGAAATATCCACAGTCGCTAACGTTAATGAATGAATAGAATACAACAGGCATATTGTTTTACTCACAAACTAAGCTGTTTATTTGTGCAGTCAGCATAGAGTTACAGATTTTATAAACAGATGTGGCTTACTTGTCGCTTTTCTTTCATAAAACAAAGAAAATTCTCCCGTTTTAAATGAGCCCAAAAACACTGTGATACGATGTGTAGATTCAGAGCGCTTTTGACATCTGAACCAGTGAATGAAGGTCGGGCAGCTGCTCCAGGATCCTATTACCTGCCGCTTGCAACCTGTCAGTGCGACTTATACAGAGATGCAACTTATATGTGGGGGTTTTTCTCGCATTTTGACCAGGTGCGACTTTATTTCCAGAAAATACGGTACACAACTGTTGTTGCAACTGAAGTACAGGAAATATTGATTAAATTAAAGAAATAATAGATTAATCAATTATAGTTGTTAGTTGCAATTCTATAAAAGTCCTGAAAAAGGACCTTTTTTTTTTTTTAAAGGTAAAAAACAGCACCAAGGTGATTTTTCTGGTACCTGTCTCTTTAAGACCAGATGCTTCCCCTTCCAGTACTTAAGCATCTGAAGTGACTGTAGAGTACTGACAATATCCATTGGGTTCACTGCTGTCTCTTGACTGATCTCTGAATAGAAAATAAACACACAGGAAGCACATTAAATCCACTTGGTTTTAATGAGAAAAACAGGACTGTGTGTATGTCCACAATGTTCCCTTTTGGAGCTGGGCTGATCTGCAAAACTCTGCTGCTCTTACCCTTGATGGAGATCTCTTTGCCCTTGAAATTGTACATGTAACGCAGCAGCACCTCCTTCCAGTAGCTGCGATAACTGATGAGGCCCAAATCTGAGAGGGGACGCTCAGGAGAGCCCACCTTCTCTTCAACCTTAGACAGCAGGTAACCTGAAACCAAACAAAATTAAAAGACATTATGGATGTTAAGACAAAAACAGCACCTGCTTGTAGGGGCACTGCATTTCCATTTTGAAACGCTTCAATGTCTTGCTATTTAGAGAGCATGAGAGGAGACAGAAACATGTTAGATTTAAAACTGTAATTCTTTATATTTTTACCTTCTCTCTTCTAACATTACTTATTGAAGACAACAGAAATGTTTGCTACCATCTTTATGTTTGAACACACTGACAAATGACAACCTAATCTATTGACATAAGACACAGGTATGTACTCACTGAAATCAATTAGCATCTTGCCGTAGCCCTGCCTCATGTACTGCGGCATAGTCAGGATGCAAGACACATTGTAATTCAGGAAGGAGTTCTTTTCCTGTACAATTGAAAGTGAAAAGCAGTTCAGCCAGTGTGCTTAGCCATAACATGATAAATCACATCATCCCTCTGAAGTTTGGAATAATTCACAGATTTTACTCTTATGGAAAGAAATTGGTACTTTTATTCACCAAAGTGGCATTCAACTGATCACAATGTATAGTCAAGACATTAATAACGTGAAAAATTACTATTACAGTTTGAAAAACAATTTCAGAACTACTTAAACTACTTCAAAGAGTCAAAATATCATCAAAAAAATCCTCCATGTGCAGCAATGACAGCTTTGCAGATCCTTGGCATTCTAGTTGTCAGTTTGTCCAGATTCTCAGGTGACATTTCACCCCACGGTTCCTGTAGCACTTGCCATAGATGTGGCTGTCTTGTCGGGCACTTCTCACGCACCTTACAGTCTAGCTGATCCCACAAAAGCTCAATGGGGTTAAGATCCATAACACTCTTTTCCAATTATCTGTTGACCAATGTTTGTTTCTTTGCCCACTCTAACCTTTTCTTTTTGATTTGTTTTTCTGTTTCAAAAGTGGCTTTTTCTTCGCAATTCTTCCCATAAGGCCTGCATCCCTGAGTCTTTTCTTTACTGTTGTACATGAAACTGCTGTTGAGCGGGTAGAATTCAATGAAGCTGTCAGCTGAGGACATGTGAGGCATCTATTTCTCAAACTAGAGTCTCTGATGTACTTATCCTCTTGTTTAGTTGTACATCTGTCCTTCAACATCTCTTTCTGTCCTTGTTAGAGCCAGTTGTCATTTGTTTTTGAAGACTGTAGTGTACACCTTTGTATGAAATCTTCAGTTTTTTTAAATTTCAAGCATTGAATAGCCTTCATTCCTCAAAACAATGATTGACTTATGGGTTTCAAGAGAAAGCTGTTTCTTTTTTGCCATTTTTGACCTAATATTGACCTTAAGACATGTGGCAACTCAAAAACAAACACAAAGAAAATGTTAAGCTTTATCTAACAAACAAAATAGCTTTCAACTGTGTTTTATATAATGGCAAGTGATTTTCTAGTACCAAATTAGCAATTTAGCATGATTACTCAAGGATAAGGTGTTGGAGTGATGGCTGCTGGAAATGGGACCTGTTTAGATTTGATAAAAAAATGACTTTTTTCAAATAGTGATGATGCTGTTTTTTACATCAGTAATGTCCTGACTATACTTTGTGACTAGTTGAATTCCACTTTGGTGAATAAAAGTACCAATTTCCTTCCGAAACAGCAAAATCTGTACATTATTCCAAACTTTTGCCCCCAGTGTATATAAGTTAAAGGGGTCATCATTCCAAACATTCCCTTTGATCAGCACTCTGAATTGGCTGACCACCATTATTACCACATTCAGATCAGAAATCAGCCAATTCCAACCTAACTGCCTAGTTTACAAGAAAATGTAAGGTAAGGTAATGCACATTTCAGGTCAAGTTACACTTGGTAAGAGAACTTACTGTACACTGACCAGCAGCCTCCAGGATCACATTACCTTTGAGAAATAGCCCACCAGGTGGCAGCCTGTGTTATCAGCTTCAGTCATGACATAAAACAGGAAAGGCTCCACATCATAGTACAGTGTTTTATGGTCCAGGAACAGCTTGGCCAGCAAACAAAGGTTCTGGCAATAGATCTTTAATGGAAGGGATAAAATGCACATTATTTCATATAAGAGAGGAAATAATTAGAGTCAACTGTTCATGTAAACAGGGACAACCATAACCAACCTTGTTCTTTTTCCCATCAACCTCAAACACAGAGATGGCACCTTTTCTGTAGACCTCATCACCAGGGGGGTGTTTCCACACACATTTGGCCTGCACAGACCACACACACAATGAGACTATGTCTAAATCGTATTCGTCTCCATATACAATTGCATTGCATGTAGCACGTTTTTTACATGTTAAAACAAAAGTTACGCATATTGTGATTAGCGCGTAACTTAGTTCAAGTTCATCTGTTCACATGGTTCATTGTCTGTGCAGATGCAAGTTGTATATTTCATACAGATTGTGGATATAGTGATTAATAACATGTATAAATAGGATGTGTTTGAGTGAGGTAATTAACCAGTTTCAACTGCGTTAACTGACTCACACAGCTCAAGCGGGGAAATCCTCAACATAATGAATTATTGGATTAGATGAATCCATATCTAATATTTTCTTCTATAAGCAGATGTTTCTCTAGATGTTCCTTCTTCGGTTTATATCTTGCACTGTAATATCTTGCAGTATTATTTTTTTGTCATCATATTTTTGTCAACAGTAATCTTTAATAAAATAGTTTCATTATTTTCATGATGTGTCTTTTTCATCTTGTATTCGTGATTGTTAACGAAATTAAAACAAACCTTCATCAAGGAACGTTTATCATCAGTGATTTTGTTGACCAGATTTACACTGCACACCACACCATTACCACGGTAGTATCTGATACCACAGCCCCAAAATACTGCCATTGCCACAGTATTTTTTTAAACAGTAGCATTGTAATATAGTCAAGTTAAACTGAAAATTCACTATCTATTGTGATACTACTTGATATTGTTATACTTTATATAGTATTATATTTTAAGATGTGATTATGCTATTGTGACACCCCTAACATGAAGTTCGATTTCATACCATGTGTCTTCGTAGGATGGTCTGGCTCTTCATGTACTTGAGGCAAAACTCACAGACGTACAGACGTCCCAGACGGGCATACTCTTCAGGATAGGGAGAGTGGTACCAAGTGTCCAGCTCATAGCGACCAAACAAAATGGTCTTGATCATATTACTGCCCTCTGTGATCTGACCCTGCAGCCGAAGTTTCTCCTACACACAACAAAATATAATTTTAGACATCAAATTTCCATGAATGAATAGCCAAGTTATACAACATTAGTCAGACATTTTTTCAACACTTTAAAGGTACCTAAATCAGCAATGGCCAGTGCTTGACACCAAAGCAGATCAGATACATTTGTGCTAACAATACACAAGGGAACCGATGAATGTAACTAATGGACTGTTTTAATTTCAAATGTGAAATAATTTTTGTTATTTTTACAGGGGTTTGTAGAGCATTTTCAAGGGGCATATTCAAAATTCAAGAACATTTCTGACCGTTAAAACTAACAGTTAAAATCAAGCATTGTCCAAATCTGTATAAACCCTGAAAATAAGAATTAAATAAGAATAAATAAAAAAAATACGAATAAGTGTGTGACTCCTTTTTTTTTTATACTATAGACAAATGTTTAAGTAAAATATGTCCATCAGCATGTGCTCTGCAATGTCAGAAGTGAGAAGAAAGAGGCAAGTCTTTTCATACCAGATCTTCTGATGCACGGGCCTGTGCTTTTCTGAAGAGCTCCAGATCATATTCACTTGTGATGTTCTCCAGAAGGGGTTCTCGAGTGGTTCCATGTGTCTGTCTGTGCTCCTGATACAACAAAGAAGAATAAATGTTGACACAGGAAAAGTATATCTGGCTGTTGATCATATAGTGGATGACACAAATTCCCAGAGGACTAAAAATCAACATTGAATAACAAATCAATAGCAACAGACTGTTCATCAAAGCATCGTTTTCATTTCAATGTTTAAATATGGGGTCTATTTAATATATAGTTAATACATCAACACACAAAAAAAAAAAAGATTTTGAGAGGATACACTCACCATGTACTTTTCTTTTTGGTCTTTCGTCAGGCCAGAATCCCTTCTCTTCCTCATCTCTATGACCTTCTCCTTATATCGAACCTGTCTTGGCGTCGGAGCCTATGGAGAAGCAATGCAAATTAGTACTAGGTTCCACTAGTTCTAATAGGTATACTGGGACAGTGAGTCTCTTCCAGATAAAATTCTTCATGCATTACCAGTCAGTCATAAAACAAGCTCCACTGTAGCTGCCACAGAATTTTATTGCTTGCAAACAAACACCTATTACTGAAAAGGCATCATGTCGCTGACATTGGGTCTTTATTAGGCATGTCATAAAATATCAATATATCGATTACTGATCGGCATGTTATTTTATCAATATATATTTTGAGGCATCGATATATTAAAATTAGCTGACATTTAAATTAGAAGCCCAATTTGCAGGCTTTCCAACACACTCAGTTGGCCTCTGTATAACAGTCTAATGTAATACGACTGGAGTCGCAAGTTCGAATCCAGGGAGAGCTGAGTGACTCCAATCAGGCTTCTTAAGCAACTAATTGGCCTGGTTGCTAAGGTGGGTAGAGTCCCGTTGGGTTAACCTCCTCGTGGTCACCATAATGTGGTTCTCACTCTCGGTGGGGCGTGTGGTGAGTTGTGCGTGGATGCCGCGGAGAATAGTGTGAAGCCTCCACACGCGCTAGGTCTCAGCGCTAACGCGCTCTACAAGCCACGTGATAAGATGTGCGGATTGACTGTCTCAGACGCGGAGGCAACTGAGATTCATTCTCCACCACCCGGAGTGAGGCGAGTCACTACACCACCACGAAGACTTAGAGCACATTGGGAATTGGGCATGCCAAATTGGGGAGAACAAAAAAAGTCTAATGTAATAGTGTTGGACGACCACAAGAGGGCGACATACCATTTACCGAAGCGCACGCGTGCACACACACGATGAGCTGAAGTGGCGCAGGAGATCAAGAATCTTCCACAAGAAAAATTGATGTTGATGAGTTTGTAGGTTAGTGAAACTGTTGTAAGTGCGCAAACTGAACGATTAGAAATGGCGACATTTATTATCCAATTTCTCTCCCTGCATTCCAAATGGGATAAACCACCTCCGAAGGGCACTTCGAAGGGGGAACGATCATGGCCACCATGTTAAAGGGTCATTCCAAACCGAAGAGCTCATAAATAGCTGCTTCGAAGGGCACTTCAAAAGGGGCGTTTCCGTGGAGTTCAGTTGATGGACACTTCACTGCCAAGCAGACCAGGCCTGGACCATACATCATAAATCTACAGGTTTGTTGTAAAGCCGCACCTCTAAAAACACTTTGGTTCTATAAACAAAATCTGTGGTTTATAAAAGCATTTAATTATTAAAATTTTACTAACTACTTTATAATTACTAACATTTAACCCCCTGGCTTTCTGTTTGAAACTGACTTTTGCTTGTGTTACTTTCCTGTAAATTCACTTGACCTGTTCATTCCAATAAAGGAGTTGAAATAAAATAAATATACAAAGTGGCATTTTATTTATTTAATAATTGATCATAAAAGACTTGTATACTAGTTCATTTTTTTGGTTCATATTTAAAAAACTAAAATTTAAACATGAAGCTCTCACTCTGGAGGGCAAACCCTCTGAAGGGATTAGGGCATAGGGATGAGCCCTTCTGAATGGAACACACCCTCTGTATTTAGCCTTGAATAGGTCTTTCATTCAAGTTGTCTAACCACAAAACGACGTACTTAGAACTGAAAATACATTGTGTAGGCTCTACGAAAGATTCATGTTCACAATAGATCATCCAATGATGGCTAGAGTAAATAATCTTTGTCCTTTGATAATGATTTAGGTCAAATTTAATGGAAAACTATGCGAGTTGTGCTCTGTGGTGCTGCAGAATGTTGACACAGAGCGTTGGTGATGTGTGTGTACATTTTGTAGAAAATAAATAATTATTTCTAATTTTATAATGTGTCATGTCCGTCTGCCAGACGCGTCCGGTGTGCAACCCCCTTTAATTTACCCTGCCGCTCACACTTTATTAAAGTTCTGTTAAGAAATATGTCTGAAGAGACAAAGAATATTGTGCAACAAGCAGCCTTATTTATATCTAGAAAAATCCAGATATATATCAATAATCATCGGGAAAATCTTCAGATTATTAATGCGTGAAAAAGGCATTGATCCCAAGTCTAGTCTTTACACAATTTAATGTGTGTCTTCTTGTAAAAAAAGAAAAAAAACATGAATGTGCTTAGAGACATTAACACAGTTATGTTTGTTTAGTGAAAAGATGTTTGGTGAGCACCTGATGTCGAGTAGCGTGTCTGTTCTCCTCGTTCTGCCCTTGACTGCGCTCTTCCTCTTGTTTTTCACGCTCAATGGCCTTCACCTGATTAAAATGACAAGCAGTTAAAGATAAACAGAGAATAAGCTGTGCAGAACAATGCAGAAAGATAAACCTAACATGCCTATGCTGGAAGATAATTTTAATACTTAAATGAATAACTCTTAGGATAACAGTGTAAAATAAATAAGACTAACACACCTTGCACTCATCTGCTGAGAGGTTATGGTAAAGAGGACAGCCAGATATTGAGAAATGACGCTCATGCTTCCCAGTTAAATGTCCTGTAGAAAGAGGCAAAGTATGAGTTATTCACTCATTTTACTCTATGCGAAGTTTGGCAACAAGATCTTTTCACTGCGCGTTGAGAGTAAAAGTATAGTTTTGGTCCCATGTAATGGGTGTCGAAAGTTGAAATCCATGCAATCTATTTGTGATTGAATAATGTCTTGTTAGGGGCCCAGCCACGAAGGGGCTAGCCTAGGGATGCACGATATACCGATATATTATTGGCAGACAACCGTGAAAATAAAAATACTATTGCGCTGATAATGGAATTACCGCTGATATTTTCTGCAGATAATTTGTTACGGTTTATTTGCTTGCCACTGAGAATCTCTGACTGCCTGCGGCTTTTTTCCTTCAGGCAGGGACTCGGGCAGCCGCAAGCGACAGTGCACGTGAGCACACACAGCATGTCTGTGTGAGTGAGAGCCAAGCTTATTACGCTCTGTGTGGATTATTTCAACATCTCTGCACCTTGTTACATTGTTTTGGGTCAGGTTTTAATTCGGAATCATCTGTTGTAAGTAACAACATGACATTTTCCATATTCTGTTTATGTTTCATGAGGCAATAAATGAAAATGCGGCAAAAACATGTATGTATGTCACATTGGGGGCGATCATTTTCGCTTATTACTTAATGAAACATAAACAGAATGTGGGAAATTGCACATCATTACTTGCAGCACAGTACTGCGATTAAAACAAGCTCCAAAACAACCTAACAAGGTTCACAGATCTTGAGAAAATTTTCACAGAGTGACTCGAGTTGAGAATTTTCTAATGTTATGACTCATGACTATTCGATCTGTATGATGTCACCCATTCCCATTATGATCGCTCAGTTCACGTTTCATAAATTATACAGTGGAACTGTCACAGATGAGCGCTGTAACAAGCGAGATGCGCATAAGCACACATACATACACACAAACTACCACTGTTCTCGCAGTCTGGCAGCTTTCATAAATATTACACTATGTATACAGAGATTAGGGTTTGTATTGTGTGTTTTGTTGTTTAATGTTCGTTAGAAGATCATTATGCTCTCTCTGTTAGCGAGTCATCAGGATTAACCTAAACACTTATAAAAATTGTCACCATACAATTTATGCAAGTGTATTTTCATTTATTTCTCATTTAAATCTGCAAACATCTGTAATATAGGCACATTTCTGGTTCATGTTACATCTGCCAAACCTTAAATAGCAGCAAGTCCAAATTCCAAGCTTTTAAATGACACACATTTTTCAAATGAGAAGCTTCACAATGAGCTGTGAATTATCGGTATCGACCCATATCGGTGCATCCCTAGACTAGCCCCTATTGTATCTGTTAGTATTATTATTATTATTCTGGCTGGGAGTCGATGGCTGCCCTATGAACCGTACATAGGAAAATGATGAAATTTGGCACACTGATAGGGGTGGGCATGAATAGCCCCTATACCAAATTTGTGGTCTCTAGGTCATACTCTATAGCACCTACACCAGTTCAAAATTTCACTATCCTTTTGCGTGTTTCTTTTGAACCGTTTGTCCAAGGAGACACAATTCTTTTTTTTGTCTGATTACTCTCCTCCTGATGATTCAAATGGACCCCTTACATTAAAACTCCGCCCATTACAGTGGCCGCAATTTCGGATTATGACATTTACAGTTTAAACTTTTCACGTCCTTCCAACTTTGTTCGATTTGTCCAAACGATGGCTCAATATAATCTCCAGACTGAGCCACACAGAAATGACCAGAAATAATTTTAATTTGTGCTACTGTTGGAATACAGGTCTAAAGATTGTGAGTTCAAGTCCAGGAAAGAGCAGTTTTAAAATTGTACTTCTGTTGATTTCTGAGTCCTTATATTATGTTTACTACAATGCAAACTGAACTTTATTCCGTAATTCCTGCTTCAATTTTTTTTAAACTGTAACTATTTTCTCAGAAACAGTTGTATACTCTCCAGGGACGTGCCATCCATATAAGCAGAGCTTACCTAACAGAAGGGTGAAGAAAAAAAAAAAAAAAATACTCTTTTTGTTCAAATACGTCATCCTTCATCTCAGTTGAGCAGCACAGATAGTTATTCATTTATTCGCTTTGGCGCCACCCTCAGGTATAAGCACTTTGTTATGCTTTCTCTGATTCCACCATTTACCGACCTTTCATTCAACACTGTACATTCATTCAAATTTAATCACGCCCGCTACTACAAATGGACAAATAAGCATGCTTACCAAAATGAGTACAGGTAAGCCAATCAGAAGCTCCTTCCTTCAGTCACGCTATCTGATAGGCTACTCTTTCAAGTTCACATAAGTAATGCGTTATTAAGCGCAAAAATGGATATAGTGTTCAAGTAAATGTAAGTTAATATATTTATTAAAAATCTATGGTATAGATACAAGGTAATTTGTTTCTGGTTAGTCTGAGGCTATGAAGTGGTGATCTGGCAATCATGTCCATGTGTTCTGCTCTGTCTGTTTTATAGTTCAATGGTTAGTGCACAGTGTCTGTTTAAAAAAATATATTAAGGGAAGTAGACTGCCTTGTCTATGTTACATTTGCCTTGTGCATTCAGGTTAAGATTGTTGTCTCTGGTGGTCAGTGGTTCTGAACTGTGAGAAGAGTGAAGTGTGAGACCTATGATGTTGAAAATTATAATTGTGATTGGCAATCTTTTTCTCTTTGCTGTATATCAAAACAAGCACTTCTGGCACTACTGATCATTGTATGTTTAAAAGGGCATAAACATGCTCGGCTCAATACATGACAATCTTTAATTTGTGAGATATTAGCAACATTACTGCCCGGAATTTTAAAAATTTGGTCTTTAAGTTCACCACTGTAACATACAGTTGAATTCAGATGTAATTCTGAACTTAGGTTGAAGTCATTAAAACATATTTTTTTAACCACTCCACAGATTTAATTTGAGCAAACTATAGTTTTCTTTGTGCATGACACAAGTAATTTTTTCCAATAATTGTTTACACATAGATTGTTTCACTTTTAATTGACTATATCACAATTCCAGTGGGTCAGAAGTTTACATACACTAAGTTAACTGTGCCTTTAAGAAACTTGGAAAATAACAGAAAATGATGTCATGCCTTTAGGCAATTAGACAATTAGCTTCTGATAGGCTAACTGGCATCAGTTGGAGGTGTACCTGTGGATGTATTTTAAGGCCTACCTTCAAACTCAGTGCCTCTTTGCTTGACAGCATGGGAAAATCAAAAGAAATCAGCCAAGACCTCAGAAACAAAATTGTGGATCTCCACAAGACTGGTTCATCCTTTGGAGCAATTTCCAAACACCTGAAGGTACCACATTCATCTGTACAAACAACAGTACGCAAGTACAAACACCACGGGATCACGCAGCCATCATACTGCTCAGGAAGGAGACGCATTCGGTCTAATAGAGATGAACGTAGTTTGGTGCGAAAAGTGCAAATCAATCCCAGAACAAAGGACCTTGTGAAGATGCTGGAGGAAACAGATAGACAAGTATTTATATCCACAGTAAAACGAGTCCTATATCGACATAACCTGAAAGGCTGCTCAGCAAGGAAGAAGCTACTGCTCCAAAACCGCCATAAAAATCCAGACTACAGTTTGGAAGTGTACATGGGGACAAAGATCTTACTTTTTGGAGAAATGTCCTCTGGTCTGATGAAACAAAAATTGAACCGTTTGGCCATAATAACCATTGTTATGTTTGGAGGGACAAGGGTGAGGCTTGCAAGCCTAAGAACACCATCCCAACCGTGAAGCATGGAGGTGGCAGCATCATGTTGTGGGGGTGCTTTGCTGCAGGAGGGACAGGTGCACTTCACAAAATAGATGGCATCATGAGAAATGAAAATTATGTGGATACATTGAAGCAACATCAAAACATCAGCCAGGAAGTTACAGCTCGGTCGCAAATGGGTCTTCCAAATGGACAATGACCCCAAGCATACCTCCAAAGTTGTGGTAAAATGACTTAAGGACAACAAAGTCAAGGTATTAAAGTGACCATCACAAAGCCCTGACCTCAGTCTGATAGAAAATTTGTGGGCAGAACTGAAAAAGCATGTACGAGCAAGGAGGCCTACAAACCTGACTCAGTTACACCAGTTCTGTTTGCAGGATAGGGCTACAACTAATGATTATTTTGATAATTAACCTAATGATTATTAGAACGTTTATTCGGCGATTACTGCAACGATTAATCATTAGCTCTTAACCGATTATTCAGCTTGTGCCCCGACTTAAAAGGTTGTATTAAACGTACTTAGTAACAATAAAGGACAAAATCATCTTTTAAAAATACCTCTAAATGACATTCACTGAATTAAAGGGGAAAAAATACTTTTAAGTTTAATTCAGTAAAGAAATTCACAGCAAAAAATCATATTGTTATCAAGTGTTCTTTTCTTGTTTTCCATTTAAAATTGTCTAAAAATCCTTAAAACAAGATACATTTATACAAGAGACTTGCTTTAAGAAATATATCTTAAATATAAGTGTATTTTGTCACTTGGTTATACTTCTGCGAGTGCAGTAAAGATAAAATATACTTATATTCAAGATCTATTCTCTAAAAGCAAGTCTAAATATCTTATATGCTGGTTCTCAGGTGAATGTATCTTTTTTTAAAGGATTTTCAGATATTTTAAAATATTTGTATTTTAATATTATAATATTATATTCAACATTCTCAGATAAAACATTTTTCTTCTGCAGTATAGCTGCTAAAGAAAATGTATGTTGTTTTAAAGTAGTTTTAGATATTTATATTAGAAAACAAGCCAAAACAAAAACAATTCAAAAATGTATTTTGTTGCAGTGTATAATGGGGCGAAGACTACCCTCTCTCGCTTTTTTGTTCACTTCAAACCATCTTTAAATCTAAAAAAAATTAACTTCCTCTTATTAATAAAGCTGCACATTGCCAATTTTCTACACAATAAGAAATGCACAGTGACATATATAATGATTCAATAAGTCACGAGCCATCACGTAATAATCTAGCTGCATTAAGCGTGAGCGCTCGAGGGATGAGCATCCCTGCGACAGATTGTGCATCAGCTGGATGCAGTTTCAATCTCTCCCCCTTAGAGAAGGACATTCACGCAACTCATAGAAGAGGCGCTGACCACACAGAGAAATGGCAGTTTCGGAGTTTGTAGTTATTTACATGATCTGCTTCCATATTATTTGAACTTTAATAAAGCTATAACGCATTAAATATAACTGCATTAAAGATGTAACACTGAGGTGTTTCCTTTATAGATGCTCAACACGCAAGTTTTGCTTCAGCGGAGTGGCAGCTCGAGCTCCACTTACTCCACAATGGGGGGTTAGCAGAGCTTCTGTATTTACTTATTTTGTATTTTTGTAAATACAAATATATTTCCCTCATACTTTGTGCTCTAAATCACCTGAAGCTGTTTGGAAAGTTTACAGTGCATCTGGACTGCGAGCTGTGTAATTCTTCCTCTCCTCAGTCAGGCGCGAACTGCAGTGCTGCTCTCGCGCATCATCATTAGAGTTTAATGTGATCTCATGTTACGTTAAATGAGATCAAACGTCTATTCGACAATGAAAAGTTTAGTCGACAATTTTTTTATTGGGAGTGAGAGATGCTTTGCCGAACCAACGGCGCAAAACACAACGTTTAGTGATCTTTTATGTTATTATGAGAAGTGTAAAAATATTTTCGGTTCATTATGAAACTATGGCCGCCACAGTCTAGGTAATTAATGGGAAAAACTGGTATTGAAAAAGGGATGTCAGCTGATCAGACTAATACTAATTGATCAATAATAATCAATATTAATGACAATGTTAAATAATATTTAGTCTTTGGTACACATCTTTGGTTTTATGTCGATCAAGGGGTTCTTGACTGATGTGGTTGTGGGGTACTTAAGGCAAATAAGGTTGGGAAACACTGTTTGAAACCATCATCACTAAATTCTATTATTGATCAGCTGCAAAAGGAAATTAATTTGAAGAGCAATTACCAAGAGAATTGCACCCAGGTGTGGGGCACTTCATATTGAAGTTGTAGCTCTCATGGAAACGGCGTCGTTTTGGCCGAATAGAGGGATCACTGCCAGAGTCTTTCTGGTCCTTAGTCACACTCTCATCATGGGATGCATTGGGGCTGGATACGTCAATGTCTGATTCAGATGAGGGGGCATTTCCCGTGGGTGTCCTGGGGGGAGACTCATCTCTTTCTGCTGCTTGTTTCACATCTGGTGGGGCATCTAGATGAGGAACAGAATACACTGATCACCATTTAAGGGGTCAAAGAGAAAAGCATAATCAATAAAAACTTTGTAGCTAGGTGCAATGGTGCCCGTATTTTTTCGTATTTCACACCTCAGTTCTCGCGTGAATTTGCCAACGTGCTTACTTCACGCCATAGGCTGCGTGACCTCTACCCTTTTTTTAGTAAAATAAGTTTTAAATATTGATCTATTTCTTACACACACACAGCTTTTCACTTCAGAAGACATTAATTAATTCACTGGAGTTGTATGGATTACTTTTAAGATGGCTTTATGTGCTTTTTGGAGTTTCAAAAATGTGGCACCCATTAACTGGCATTTTATGGACCTACAGAGCTGAAATATTCTTCCAAAAATCTTCCTTTGAAGCTCAAAAAAAAAAAAATAAATAAAAAAAAAAAAATCACAAAGACTACATAAAAGTAATTCATATGACTCCAGTGGTTTAATCTATATTTTCAGAAGCGATATGATAGGTGTGTGTTGCCATATGCACAAAGAATGCAAAACAAAAACAATGTGTTCCAAAAACAAAAGAATGTGGAATTTAAGTGGAGAAATATAGTAAAACAAGTCTTAAATATTGATCTGTTTCTCACCCACACTTATCATATCACTTCTGAAGATATTGATTTAACCACTGGAGTCATATGGGTTACTTTTATGCTGTCTTTATATGCTTTTTGGACCTTCAAAGTTTTGGCCACCATTCTCTTGCATTGTATAGACCTAAAGAGCTGAGAAATTCTTCTAAAAATCATTGTTATTGTCAATTTGTGAATTGTTTTTAAGTGCATAGATAGCACTATATTTGTGTTATATTACCCTGGAATTAATATGAATATTATACCCTGGAAATAATAATTAAAAAAAATATTAGTCAATACTGCTGCGATAGGGTTTAAATACAGCTGCTGCGGAAGTGACGGAAAATTTGGCATCTTTCTTTCTTCTGACGGTCTAGCTCTCTATGTGTGGAAACAGCCTAATAGTGGATTTTTTCTGGGAAAATGGGAACGCAAAATTATATTTGCTATGATCTAGGGCTGCAACAACTAACTGATCAAATTGATAATTATCGATAATGAAAATCATCAACTAATTGAATTATCGATTAGTTGGATCAGTGCGATGAACATGGAGAAGCTCCGCCAGTGATGTCACTTTACAGCCCAGTGAAAATGTGCTGCATGATGAAACGCGTTAGAAAAATGATGGAGACAAATTGAAACGGAAAAAACATGACCCAGCACAAGAACACTTTATAAACACTTGAAAGAAGATCATAATAAGCATACAGTTTAATGTGGAGCGGTTGCTGTATCAGGTGCGTTGAAAGAGGTGTATGCTGTTTGATGCGTTAAAGAGTTGTTTCTCTACAGCGCATAACTTACATTTTACTGCTATTTTCTTTGATTTATAATGTATAGGTCAGCAGCCATATCACCCTGTAGCTCAAGACCGATTGCCCAGTGAAGCTAAGCAGGATTGAGCCTGGTCAGTACCTGGATGGGAAAACTAAGGTTGCTGCTGGAAGAGGTATTAGGGAGGCCAGCAGGGGGTGCTCATCCTGTGGTCTGTGTGGGTCCTAATGCCTCAGTATAGAGACAGGGACACTATACTGTAAAAAGGCACCGTCCTTCGGATGAAACCTTAAACTGAGGTCCTGACTCTCAGTGGTCATTAAAAATCCCAGAGCACTTCTCGTAAAGAGTAGGGGTGTACCCCTGTGTCCAGGCAAATTCCTCCCACTGTCCCTTCTCAATCATGGCCTCCTAATAATCCCCATCCATTAATTGGCTCTATTACTCTACTCTCTCCCCTCCATCAATAGCTGGTGTGTGGTGAGCATACTGGCGCTCTATGGCTGCTGTCGCATCATCCAGGTGGATGCTGCACACTGGTGGTGGTTGAGGAGAGTCCCTGTTCACTGTGTAAAGCGCTTTGAGTGTAGTGTCAGAAAAGCGCTATATAAATGTAACGTTCATTCAATCATATACATGTTATGAATTCAAAATTGGCCGCATATTTCCGGGTTTAGCAAAACAGCTTGTTCTTACCACAAGCAAGTCTCTGATAAACTTTACTGAGCAAACGAGCGTGTGCATCCGCATCAATCAAGCCAATCGCAATGGAGAAAGGGAGCGCAATCATTTTGATTAAACTCGTACAACATCCTAATGCGCTTTCAGTTTCAATGTAATCAATCGTGCAGCTTTTATTGATGTTATGGTCATGTGTGCTGTTTTTTTTTAAATGTTTTAGATCATTTCTCATCATGTAACCGCATGTAATACAATAAGAACCAGGATGAGACTTTTTAGCGCAACAGACTGAATTTGCACTGCATTTGCAGATGATTGTACTATGTTAAGCTGTATATAATACTGAATATAATGTATAATAATGCTAAGGCTCCTGATATTTGATAGCCCTGATAGTGCCAAATGTAATGTCTAATTTCACCAGTAAATGTATTCAATGGCAAATATTATTTTACTGGATAAGCATGCACTACCCTTAAAATTTATTTTTGAAAATAATATTTTAGAAGCATGTAATCAGTGACAATATGGTTTTAAAACTTACAATATTAATTTAAAATACTTCAAATGTATGTAATCAGTGACAGTGTACAAGCATATGTATCTAAAATAATTATGTATTTTTCAGCTGGGCAGAATTATTAATATTTCTATTCTGGTGTCACCATTGACCTCTGCTGGGCTGATTTTTTGGCCCATTCCAGCCCTGATGAATCATTTTACTCTTTAATAAGCAGTACTTTTTAAGTTTTACAAGTAAAGGAAAGGAAATGTTTTGCATATGTCCTGAAAGTAATAATAATAAAAATCAAACATGACTATTCAGTTTTTGTTCAAAGGTTTGAGAGAGTATAGAATCGGTCAGTACAGTTAACCAAACCAAATCTTTACACCCTTTATCCTTTCTGTTTCTTAAAAAATAACATTTTAATAAAATACAGGAAATTTTGTTATTTATCCGATTAATCAAAGAAATAATCGAAGATTAATCGATTATCAAAATAATCGTTAGTTGCAGCCCTACTATGATCTCCCACATACCTCTACAGAAGTGAAAAGGGTCCATTAACCAGCCCTGATCTTTAACTGAACCACAACACCCCATTGCGTTTATTGAAGACAACTGGCATAAAAAATAAAATAAAAAAAGACGTCAAGTTTGACAGTCCCTTAGACTTGGTGTAGCCAGACTTTTGATTAAAAGTAAGTAAAACTCCAATACAGAGCGGCACGAAAACGCTGATGCACTGAGCTTGATTCATATTGGAAAAAACATCCAAAGCTTAATTTTGCTGAAAACAATGTGACTGCTTCGATATCTGGTTCAATAGAGGCTCAAGTCTATTTGCAACAAATACAGTCACATGAGCACATTTCACTCCCCTTTTAATAAAATGCTACAGCCCAGCCCAAAAGTACATTTTATTTTCCAATCTACATGCTTTTTTACTCACACGTTATTTTTTATTACACCAGTAATTTCTTAACTCATATATGAAGTCCTTGAGGCTTGAGCGTTCACTTGTTTATTACTTATTTATAAACACTTAATTTAGTCAATAAAACATGAAAACAACATAATAGCAATGATAACTAAATTTATTGCTTGAAAACATTGTCAGCCACAGCAGCTTACTGGGTGTGCTTCATTTCTTGACCACTAGATGGCAGTAACTTAACTGTGCAAAGAAGCTTAGAGTGATCAATGAGCCAGTTAACATGCACACCAATATGTTGATTACTCTCTAAAATCAGCTTATTTAAAAAAGCTGACAAGGCAAGAAATCCACGTTTACATGACATCTGAAATAATCCCGTTATTCTCTACTTTTGACGTCAAACCTTGAAGAGGCATGCTCTCAACATGTGCACACACTGGATGAGCCGGTAGGAACACCGGATAAGGTGTTTACATGACCCACGAAATCGGCGTTATGGCCAAAAATCTACCCGTGTCAACCGGGATATTCATAAGCAGTTTATGGCCTTTACACCGATAACCACACACTTTGTCAGCTTAAGCATAATCTGTGTAAGAACGTGCATGTAAATGCGCTCAGTGAATCCTTTTCCATACATTTGTATTGAAAGCATCACTGCTTCATTTTCCAATCACTACTTTTTTACTGCAACTATTTAAGCAGTTTCAGACAGAATCAGCAAAAGACTTCAATGTCTCCACAACACCTCACAAATAGACCAGTGTTACTCACAGCAGAGTATTTAATGTCCAACAGTGATCCTCTTGAAGTGCATTGTTGAATCGGTGCTTTGATGGCTGTAACAGGGTTTTACTATGTTGACTATTATTCACTAGGGCTGCAACTAACGATTACTTTGATAATCGATTAATCTAACCATTATTAGAACGATTTTCGACTATTCGGCTATTATTGCAATGATTAATCATGAGCTCTTAACCAACTATTAAGCTTGTGCCTCGACTTAAAAGGTTGTATTAAACGTGCTTACTAACAATAAAGACAAAATCATCTTTTAAAAATACCTCTAAATGACATTCACTAAATAAAAAAAAGACTTTTTTTTAAGTTTAATTCAGTAAAAAAAAATCACTGCAAAAAATCCTATTGTTAACAAGTGTTTTATCTCGTTTTCCATTTAAAATGGTCTAAAAATCCTTAAAAAAAGATACATTTACTTGAGAAGCAACATATAAGACATACAGACTTGCTTTAAGAGATATATCTTAAATATAAGTGTATTTTGTATAGAAGTGTATTTTGTCACTTGGTTATACTTCTGCGAGTGCAGTAAAGACAAAATATACTTATATTCAAGATCTATTCTCTAAAAGCAAGTCTAAATATCTTATATGCTGGTTCTCAGGTGAATGCATCTTTTTCTAAAGGATCTTTAGATATTTTAAAATATATAATATTATATTCAACATTCTCAGATAACAATTTTTTCTTCTGCAGTATAGCTGCTAAAGTAAATGTATGTTGTTTTAAATGAGTTTTAGATATTTATATTGGAAAACAAGCCAAAACAAAATCAAAAACTTATTTTGTTGCAGTGTATAATGGGGCGAAGACTACTCTCTCTCACTTTTTTGTATATTTCAATCCATCTTTAAATCTCAAAAAACAAACTCTCTCTTATTAATAAAGCTGCGTATTGCCAGTTGTCTTCACGATAATAAACACACAGTGACATATATAATGACTCAATAAATCGCGAGTCATCACGTAATAATCTAGCTGCATTAAGCGTGAGCGCTCGAGGGATGAGCGTCCCTGCGACAGAGTGTGCATCAGCCAGATGCAGTTTCAGTCTCTCCCCCTTAGATCGGGACATTTACGCAACTCATAGAAGAGGCGCTGGCCGCACAGAGAAATGGCAGTTTAAGAGACTGTAGTTATTTACATGATCTGCTTCCATATTATTTGAACTTTAAAAAAGCTATAATACATTAAATATAACTGCATTAAAGATGTAACACTGAGGTGTTTCCTTTAAAGACGCTTGACAAACAAGTTTTGCTTCAGCGGAGCAGCAGCTCCAGCTCCACTTATTCCACAATGGGGGGTTAGCAGAGCTTCTGTATTTACTTATTTTGTATTTTTGTAAATACAAATATATTTCCCTCATACTTTGTGCTCTAAATCACCTGAAGCTGTTTGGAAAGTTTAGAGTGCATCTGGAATATGAGCTGTGGAATTGTTCCTCTCCTCAGTCAGGTGCGATCTGCAGTGCTGCTCTTGTGCATCATCATTAGAGTTTAATGTGATCTCATGTTACGTTAAATGAGATCAAATGACTATTCAATAATGTCAACTAATCGTTTCAGCCCTATTATTCACTTTAAAGTACAGCAAGCTATCATCACGCAAAAACGCTCTCCAAGTTGTGTCTCTTAATTAATCTGAGAAATGTGTCTCCCATTAAAATCACCACCAGCAAAAATATGAATTTTAGTAGTCGACCCCACTAATCGAATAGTCAGTAGTTTGTCCTGTTTTTAAGGTGCCTTTAAGGGGCGACTCAATTTTAAATAGATGACACTATAATAATAGAAATATGCAAAGGAAAAAAAAACTCCCCTAACACATAGAGAAATTAGTGGAAATGTGTAACTTGTGATCAGAGTTAACATATTGCTCTGCTAACCCCTTAACATACTGTCTGAGAACCAAATCAATGCCTCAGATGTGTTTGTTTATACCTTGAGAGCTCTGGCTCAGGCGCATTGATGCTCGGGTCATGCGGGTGTTATTGCGCTGGTTGGCTTCACTGTGGGAGCTGTCGGTCTTCTCATGATCTCCGGAGTCATCAGAATCAGCAGTCCCATCTGAACTACTACCTGCTGTTCTCTAGAAATAAAGTTATAAGCACTATTATATCACAATGCACATGTTATTAAGCAGCAAAGATACCATTCAGATTTCGAATGTACAAAACTTCACTGACATGGTAAAAACTTTACACCGCCAAAGCATTAAAGAACAACATAAATACACTTATATTTACACACTATACACAGTAAATACGTACAGTGTACGCTATACTATAGACACATGCTTATTTCTATGGCTGGAACTGTAGATTCCCTATTCAGAAACACAGCAGCAACGTTTGTTTACATCTGTGGGTCCTGTCAGGTCAATTTGCACAATAGCATAAATGGCGGAGGCAATAAAATATGCATTTCGCTGTCATACAGCCCTTGTGTTTTCATGTCACGCGCTGCTCTGGTTTCCATTCAACATTCCTACCTAAAGACAACCCGCTAACTAGCTTAAAACACTGCAGTTCGGAGACAGGTCGACTATTTTCGACTTACTTGAGCTAAAAGATTAGCTGCAAAAACCCGTTGATAAATACGTTGTATTATTTTTGTTAGGACACACTATTTCTTTTGAACAGAAATACAGATCACCACTGGATTAGCCGCTAGCGCGCGCTGAGACAGTTCAGCCAATGACCGAATTCTCGCATTTTCTCTCACCTTTCTCCGCGGCATGTTTCCTCAAATACATAAAATCACAGTGCTTTTCACAAAGTTAAACTCGCGCTTTCACAAACGGCTACGCTGGTTTTCAGTTAGCTGATATACAATACAGCAATTGTGTGTTCATAAGTTTGTTTGTGTGTATTCTC
Organism: Myxocyprinus asiaticus; assembly: GCF_019703515.2. Classification (NCBI taxonomy): domain Eukaryota; kingdom Metazoa; phylum Chordata; class Actinopteri; order Cypriniformes; family Catostomidae; genus Myxocyprinus; species Myxocyprinus asiaticus. The sequence goes on along the minus strand of NC_059375.1, from coordinate 11,127,655 downwards.
GCGACTCGCGCCACACTGGACTAGAGCGGAAGTGACGCAGGTAATGACAAACATGGCGGAGCCGAAGCCAGAGCCCTTCTATCATGGAGATCCAACAATATTAACACAGCAATGCGTACACACACATTTTTTTATTTTTTATTATTATTTATTTTAGAAATTAAACATTGTACAGGGGATTTAGAAGATAAAGGAAACACATTGTTACAGAAACATTCATTAAGATTAACGTCACATTACTAAATTATAATACTGTGACATAAAAAAAAAACAAAAAAAAACACATAGACATAATATACTCTTGAGGTATCTTAATCTTATATAACCAATCTTCTATACAAAACAGCCTAAAATTGGGTCTTGAATGAGTAACCTTGCATTTGCGCATATGAAAATGACCATACAAAATGAACAAAGCCCCATACACACCGGAGCGACAAAGCTACCTCTTCGATGAGAGATGCCCCACTTCCGGCGACATGAACGACAGCGACCTCTGGCGACTAGATGTGGGCGTGGCGAGTGACACGACAATGGGTCGTGTCTAGAAGGGATCCCTCTTACATTTGCAAAATGAAAATTCTGTCTAGATTTCCAGATTTTTCCAGAACATATCAAAGAAACCAAAAGTGGTGACACTTTACAGTGGGGTTCCATTCGTTAACATTAGTTAATGCATTAGGTATCATGAGCTAACAATTGACAATATATTTTTACAGCATATATTGATCTTTGTTAATGTTAGATAAATAAGAATAATGTTGTGAATTGTTGGTTCATGTTGGCTATGTTGGCGGATGGAACCTTGTTGTAAAGTGTTACCACATCATTTCAAAGTTTTTGTACCTACAATACCTTTTGCCAAAAATGTAGTTTCCTGACAGCAATGTTGCTGTTACCTGGCTGTTTAAAAAAAAAAAAAACAACAACTTTAGAACAGGAACATTGCTTACATATATGTTGAAAGTTTTCTAATACCAATATATAATACTGAAAACAATGTATCTATTACATGCTGTATATTAAATATGCACTGATTAAAGCCATTACAACGTGAAAAACAATATAATATGGTAACTGGAAAACATAAACAATAAACTCAATAAAAGTAAAAAAAATAAATAAATAAATAAAAAAAATAGAAGGGATCCCTCGCGCATGCGCATTCCGTTAAGATGCTTTCGCCTGCGCTTTTATGCTCACATTACTACGGAAGCCCTGAACCGCGAGGTGGAAAAAAAATAACGGTTAAAAAAAAAAAAACACACACAAAAAAAAAAAATATATATATATATATATATATATATATATATATATATATATATATATATATATATATATATATATATATATATATATATATAGTGTCTCAGTTCCTTCCTGAGACTAAGTCTTACATTTTTTTCCCTCTTCCTAAATATTTTTTTCTCTCTCTTCAAAAAATATTTGGAAGAGAGAAACATTTTTTTTTTTTTTTTTGAAGATATTTTTTTTTTTTTTTTTTTGGAATTGTACACCAGACCCTGTAGAGTGGCGATTAGCACAATTAAAAGCTGCACACATTGTCATGTCGGCTTTAAATGCAAAATAAAATACATACATCGTCCAATCCTTACAGCCACTATCACGTTTATACTAATTAACTTTTTCCCTTATTGCTGACCCACTGTAATAATTATTCACAGCAGACGTACATTAAAACAAATACTACTAATTATATGTTAGAATATTTAATTTTAATTGTATTTAAGAGCTCCTTGATTTCTACAAATAATAAAAGATTTAATAAATGTATTGACCTAATAATTACTTAAAAATGGCATCATTTCAGATAGATGTTTCATGAATTACACTGTAAAAAAATTACAAAAATTAAAATAATATTCTGGCAACTGTGGTTGCCAGAATAATTATGTAAAAAATACAGTAAAAATGTTAACAACTTTACAGAACAACCTGTACATTTGTACAGTTTAAAACTGTTGTAATTTACATAAACTCGATGGCACTGTAAAAAAAAATCTGTTAAATTTACAGTAAAAAAAATCTGAAACTGTAAAAATCTGCTTTTTACATTATAAGGTATTGTTAATCACCATATAGATTACAGAAGAGCACCTGATGACATTAAGTTCACCAGTAGTGTCTCTTCCAGGAGCAATGACCAATAAACTTGTAGAGACAGTGCTCAGTGTCACTCACACAAACACTAAACACCATCAGGGTAACACATGTGAAATTAAAATAATACAATAAACATTAACTAAACCACATCAAATATAAAACAGAACACCCCAATGTACGTAACTGATATTAAAAATAAGAAGAAACATAACTATTCCCATAAAATATAATGAAATATGATCAGGGAATTGTTGGAATGCCCGATTATTACATGTACTCTCTTGTTAAACATAATGTCAATTTTTTCCATTAATTATACAGGAAAATCATACTTTTTACATCTAAAAAATTTAATTTTTACAACATTTTATTGTAAAAACTACTCTATTATCTTTTAAAATATATATAAAAAAATACTGTATATTTTACAGTTAATATTCATTAATCAATTAACATTTTATTTCTGTAGCATTTTTACAGTCTTTTACCGTTAAAATTACAGACATTTTTTACAGTGTATGCATTACAAATTAATTCACTATATGGTTTTATGAGCCGAACATACAATCCACTCTAAAATACGATGAAGACACATCCACATCCTGTTTCCAGTATCATTCCATCATGTTTTCATACACCAACCACTAAAAATAGAGCAGATGAGAGAAAGAACGCGAGGCAGCAGCTGAATGACAGAGAGCTTCTCCTCTTCAGAGTTGTAACTTGACACTGCGTCTTTGAAAAGCGGCCTGAGATATGTATCAAGCAGTCAAAGACATCTGTCTATGCATGTTTATGTAGAAAAACATTTAAATTCAGACAGGCACATGAAGGTGTCCTGTCTAAGTCTACATAGGATGAATCACCCATAACAGGCTCATCTCTCTCCCCTTCACCTGTGTGATTCACTGAGCACCAATGGGCAGGGCCAAGAGGCCATGCAGATGTATTTAGTCCTTGTGACATCACAAGTTCCACGAATTCCAAATAAGCCATTTTAGCAGCTTGGTTTAAATAAATGCTCTTTTTCTATTAAGGAGGAAGTTTTCAGTTCTGAAATTTACAGTATGTTTTTATAGTACAATTACCTCTTAGATGTCAAAAGATCAAGGAAAATTTTATTCCTCATGTCATGTCCCCTTTAAGGTTTGCATCCGTTCTTCTCAAGAGTAGATTCTCACCCCTCCTCCGCAGGCAGGGAGAGGGTGTTTGGGTGAAAGAAAATATCCTTGTCTGGGTGAAGACATAATATATAGTGATTTTCCCAAGTGTTCCACCACTGCCTTTAAGAAAGAAAGGGCAACATCAACTCTACAAAAAGTCAAGATTCCAAAGATTGTTAGACCAGAGAACTCGTAAGTGTGAATTGATTATTAGAAATGGTAGAAGCCACATGTAAGTATCATGGGGGTACATTACATGTGATTTTTACAATGAAAACTGAACTCAATATGTGGCTTGTTTAGATTTTCAGACAGTGATCCAAAGTTTTGTAATTTCATGAGAAATATTTCTTAATTGTCTAAATGGACTCTTTTCTTAAGTCAACCAGCCAGAACATTATGGTATAACTGGAAAAATATACCACTATCAACTTCGTGGTTCAAAACCCAACAGATGTTCAAGTAGACATCCAGGACACTACAATTATTCTAAGGTGAGAAAATCAAGTTTCGCTATCATGCAACGTATTTATTTATGTTTAGAATGATTTTTATATTAGTTTCTTAGTAAGAGTATCCCACAGGAAAGCGAAATAACAGATTAAATCAGATCAATATTTAAGTTCTTCATTACTATAAATCTCCACTTTCACATTCACTTTCACATTCTTCTTCTTTTGTTTTTAGCAGCATTCTTTGTGTATATCACCACCTACGGGACAGGGAGGAGAATTTATAGTAAAAAAGGATTTAAATATTTATCACTTCAGAAGATATGGATTTAACTACTAGAGTCTTATGGATTACTTTTATGCTGCCTTTATGTGCTTTTTGGAGCATCAAAATTTTGGCCTACAGAGCTAAAATATTCTTCTAAAAATCTTATTTTGTGTTCTGCAGAAGAAAAGAAGTCACACATCTGGGATGGCATGAGGGTGAGTAAATGATGAGAGAATTTTCATTTTTGGGTGAACTATGCTTTTATAAACAATGCTATTGCATTAGGTAACAAAAAATCAAACAAAGAGGCATTATTTTATAGAACACCAACATTTTAAGCAAAACACTTCACTAAAAGAGTTTATTATTATTATTATTATTTATTTAGGTTTTATTATAAAACAATAGATATACAGTACTTTTCAAACACTTTCTGTTTTATCAAATGTTAGAAATATGACCATAGTACTGTACTACACCTATGTTTACTCTGCTAGGACACCAGAAAAGTGGGGAATTACTTCATACATCCACTAAAATGTATTCATTGGGACTATTTATTTTAAAATAATTGCAAGAATGGCTAAGAAAAGTTACCTGGTTATGAGAAAATATCTAGCATCCTTTGTTGGCCGATGCTACTTGATTTGGTATTTTGTTTTCTGACACAATGAATTACATTCACTTAACTGTCCAAATAATTTATGGGGCCACTGTATATAGAAAGACTCTTTTTTGCCCATTAGCCAGCATGGCTGTTAGTAGACTTTGATAACTGGAGGGAATGGGAACAGGAGGAGGAAGACGGCATGGCAGAATATGAGCAGTACATTGATGTTAGTCCCTGGCAGAGGTGGGTAGTAACGCGCTACATTTACTCCGTTACATTTACTTGAGTAACTTTTTGGGAAAAAAAATACTTTTAGAGTTGGTTTAAAAGTGGGTACTTCTTACTCTCACTCAAGTACATTTCTAATTATTTTTTTTTTAACTTTTACTTCTTTACAATGGGTGGCGTTCCTGTCATTACATTACTGGGTTTAATTTTAATTAATGTGTAATTTATTGAGAGATTATTGAATGGGAATTTTACAAGCGGAAGTTCACACAGAGGTGCGCTCTGCTGTCACAGACTGTCACTCAAGTCGTTAATGCTGCAGCATCAAACTCTTCAAACAAAGTGAAACACTTTCTTCGCTCCGCACAGTGAAAATAATAACAATAATAATAATAGTTTCGTCATGCAATGCCTTCATTTAACACCAAGACAAGCGGATATTTCAAGATTAAAATCACAGCTTCAATTTAAGGCAGCACGCTGAGGTAAAATTTGGCTCTAATGATAACACAGACTTTTCTGTGTAATGTGATGGTAATTTTCAGGGTGATTCTATAAATATGGGCTCTTGTGACATCAGTTTTTAAGTGTACATTTTTAAATCAGTGCTTATGTTATGAGCAGTTTTACGCATTTACACCACGCCCTCGCGGGGATACTGGAAACTATCGCTACTTCAGGCGGATTAACTGTATAAATCCATGTAAATATCCAAGTTAAGTGTAAATAAATGCCTTGGACCTGCTGTTCGCGCGATTGACAACTGGAGCGCGAACAGACAGCATTTCTGCGTGCCCACAGCGAGGTGCGTGGGGTGCTCGCGTGAGAGATGTGCGGGCGCGAGGCGAACATCTGGTGAAGAGAGTGGCTGTGTCCGAAATTGTTAACTATTTCCTATATAGTGAATGGCAGTTAGTGCACTACATCTCAGCAGTGAGTGAACGAAATGAGTGAGTGAATTCGGACGCTGACATATACACAAAGTGTCGGCTTTCTGGGGCTGTCACAGAAACAACATCACATATGAACTTTTAAAATACTTGGGCCTTACTTGTTATTCTTATTAAATAATATATTAATACAATAAATCTTCATTCTGTTTGTCATTTTTAATATATACTGTGTGTTAATATAAAGAGTAAACACATTTGATCAAATAAAGAGTACATTTTAAAATGTATCTTTATGTTTTGCCTCTCTATATGTTATTATGTTATTTTAATCAAGTAATGATTTGTCAAAAAGTAATTTAATACATTCAGCATGAAAGAAAACATTTCAGGAGTGAAGGAAGCAGTAAACTCCCAGCTCGTACATCTTCCCATGATGGTTTGTGGGCACTTAACTGTTGTCGAGTGTACATCAAATGTACACTCGAAATTAGAGTGCATTATGGGTAATAATGAGTGAACAAAAGTAAGGAACGAGTGGCTCACTCAGAATTCAGACAATCCTACAAAATGAAGGACACTCGAAATAGTGCGCTATATAGTGGACAGGTGGCGGTTTCAGACACAGCGAGTGTTCCACGACCAGGGTTGGTGCCCTACGCACTAGGTTGCGTACTCTGCGTTTAGAGAGCGGCGGTACTGCTGTACAGAACTAATGATCTAAATTCTTTCGACACTGAAAACTGTAACTACACTGAAATAAGAATCCACACAGGACTTTAAAAGCTATGAAATAGCAAAAGAAGGCATTAATAAAGCATGATCTTGCTTTGGTTTATATTTCAGCATTTTATATATAATGTCCTTGTGGTACATTTGTTTTCACCGTAATAATTACTAGAAATGTTTCCAAACCTCTCTTATTGACAAATTCATCCAGATCTGACAAGAGCCCTTAAAGGGATAGTTCACCCAAAAATTACAATTCTCATTATTTACTCACCCTCATGCCATCCCAGATGTGTATGACTTTCTTTCATCTGCTGAACTCAATTGATTTTTAGAAGAATTTCTCAAATCTGTAGGTCCATACAATGCAAGTAAATGGGTGGCAAAATTTTAAAACTAAACAAAATCACATAAGTCAGCATATAAGTGATCCATAAGACTCCAGTGGTTAAATCAGTATCTTCAGAAGCGATGTGATAGAAAACAGATCACCTTCACATTCTTCTTCTTGTGTTTTTTGTGATTCATATTCTCTGCATATCGCCCCCTGCTGTTTAGAAAAAAATGACAAATATTGATCTGTTTCTCACCCACACCTATCATATCACTTCAGAAGATATGGATTTAACTACTAGAGTCTTATGGATTACTTTTATGCTGCCTTTATGTGCTTTTTGGAGCATCAAAATTTTGGCCTACAGAGCTAAAATATTCTTCTAAAAATCTTATTTTGTGTTCTGCAGAAGAAAAGAAGTCATACACATCTGGGATGGCATGAGGGTGAGTAAATTATGAGAGAATTTTAATTTTTGGGTGAACTACCCCTTTAAAGTGATAGCTCAGCCATAATTTAATATTCTGTCATCATTTCCCCTACCCTCATGTTGTTCTAAACCAGTGTGACGCTTTGCATTATGTGGAACACAAAATATGTTAGACAGAATGTTAGGGACTGACAGTCTCACTCATCATTCACTTTCAAAATATGGAGGAAAAAAAAACATTCACTGAAAGTAAATAGTGACTCAGGCAAACATTCTATCTAATATCTCCTTATTGTGTTGCATGGAAGAAAGAAAGTCATACGGGTTTGGCTTTGTACTGTTTGTCTTTTGTCATTTCAGTTCTGTTTTGAAGATATCATAAAAAAAGAATTCTTTACAGAGTGACTGAGCTAAGTGTGCCATGTCCCTTGATGAACCTTCAACATAGCTGTTTTCTAAAAATATAATAAGTACAATCAGGGGGGAAATTTCAGGGGGGGGGGGGGCACGTTAAAGTGGGTATGACATATTTATAGGATATTGGTCTTGGCGGATTAGATCTGCTATGCTGCTGCAGCAGAGCAAGTACAGAGACTTGCTACAAAACATACACATACATACTGAGTTAATTATGTGGACATGCTGCTGATGCACAATTAGAAAAACACAAGACATGCTCCATCAGCATGTATGACATGCTGCTGCACAATTACTCTACATATATAAGTACAATCCCCATGTACTGTAGCTGATCAAGACAAGTGGAGATGGGGAGGTGGAGGGTTTCAGAGTAAACCCTCACAGCGAGCTGCAGTGTAACTGGCTTACTTGCAAATGTAGCCAATTTAAATATTAGGCAAATAGAGAGTACGCAAGTTGATTGGCTACTCGATAACACGTCAAAAGACCTATCAGTTTACACCATATGGGCTGATTGGATTGACATATCACATGTGAGTGAGCTGACTGGCTAACAGATAACAAGTTCAAAGAACCTATCAGCTTGCGTACAGAGCTTCATGCCTGATTCATGCTCTCAGAACCAGGTAACTTTTATTAGCCTTTCTTGCAATTATTTTAAAATAAGTAGTCCTAATGTATGCATTTTAGTGGATGTATGAAGTAATTCCCCACTTCTCTGGTGTCCTAGCAGAGTAAACAAAACAAAACAAAACAAAAAAAAAGGGGGGGGGGGGGGGGGTAGAGTTAATAAAATATGCATTCCTCTTTACTGTATTACATCATCACTGTGAAAAACAACTCACTTTACAACTCGCTTTTGGTGCCTCGCTGTGGACATTTCACCAAGAAACTGGAGCTTACATGTTACCCGCTTCGATTTTTCGGTAAGCACAGACCGAGTTTACCTCATGAAATATCAATCTTACTTGAGCCACACTTAAAAAATTATGAATTTCATCACACTGAATAACAAAATATTAACATAGTGTTAGACTTTTTATCAGAACTACCTTCACTTTTATGAGCCATTTCTGCAATTAATTTTTACATTTTTAGTAGGAAAATATGAAGTCATTTCCCTTCAAGTTCACACAGGTGTCCTAGCAGTGTAACCACATGTGTTGTTTATCATATTAAATATGGACATGTTCCACTAACGTTTTACAACCGGTAACACTTTACAATACGTTTCCATTCATTAACATTAGTCAATGCATTAGGTATCATGAACGAACAATGAAAAACATCTTTTTTTTTACAGCATTTATCAATCTTTGTTAATGTTAGTTTAAAAAAAAAAAAATACAATTGTTCATTGTTAGTTCGTGTTAGTTCATAGTGCATTAATTTTGACATATGCAACTTTTGATTTAAAAAATGTATTACTATATGTTGAAATTAACATTAATTTAACATTAACCAAGATTAATAAATGCTGTAAAAGTATTGATAATTTTTAGCTAATGTTAAAGCTGCACTATGTAACTTTGTGCTCTCTAGCGACATTTGTGGTTGAAAGTTAATACTGCAAGCAATTTGCGGAAGAACACTTTACGTCAGTCGTGTTTCAGCACTGCTCTTCTGGTGGATGAATGTCATAATTTGAGCTTACCTGGGGTGCGTTTTCCATACAATGACGTAACTCACTGCATAACCACCATAGTGTGATGCATCGTTGTAGAAATTAACTAGCTAGTTACAACTATTTCCCAAGACCGTAGTAACTATGTCACACACCCATCGTTCGAACCACGTTGGTTGAGGTGTTGTTAATGACATTACTCATGGGGTGAAGTATTAACTTCCGCAAATATGAAATTATAATAGCTCATTTATATGTACACCAGAAAGCCGTTTAATGCAAGAAAGCTGCAGAAGACACGAAAGCGGCATGTGCTTTGTAATGTGACAGATTTGCGCTGCAATAGATGGGTTTCCCTCTACAATATATTAGACTTCAGTGTTCCCCGCTGCACTTGAGCATACGCACATGTGCACTCTTCAAAAACATATTAACGCCACTTATGCGTTAACATAAACACATAAAAGCTGTTTGTTTCCGTGACGTTTCAGAATGCTGCTTTCTGCAAAATCCCAGAATAAATAGTTTTCTTTATTGCATGTAAATGTGGTCAACGTCTTGACAGAATGAAAGATATAAAAGCCTCAGTGATGTCAAATGATGTCCACACAGCAAACTAACAAGGAACTATGCTTCTAACCACTGGTAAAGAGCTGTAGGTCCAGCCACACAACTTTGCGATGCTGTTTGCGAATGCTCATTGGAACTATCGGTTTCGGGAAACACCAAATCGTTGAACTATGTTGGTAACAATGGAGCTTCTGACCATAGTTGGCTAACGATGCTTTTGGGAAACGCACCCCTGAACTGTGTGAGTGTGACTGACTGAACAAAATGTAGTTTCTCCAGCCGGAACATGAGACAGCTGGTATGTCTTTCCTGTGTTTACGGACATGACGTATTGACGCAACAGCTCAAAATACAAATAATTTTTATAAGCTTACCATAGTGAATCGGGGTAAGGTGAGGGTATTGTTTTGAACACTGATTGTTTTTGTACTCTATAAATAATGGCAATTTGTTAATTTTTAACCAAAAAATATTAATTTCTTTAACTAATATTGTTAACTAATGTTAACAAATGTAACCTTATTGTAAAGTGTTACCATAATTTCTTTTATAAAAAAGAAATAAATAATTAATTCCAATAAATAATTATGCAACCTCAAGAGGCATGATGTGAAATGTAATGTTTCAAAGCTGTAAATTGTTAAAACATTTATTACAAGAAAAACAAAGCAGAAAAAAATCATATGCTCACCTTTTGTCCATTGAACATTCTGTGCACTGGCATGCACAGCAGGTCTGTGAGTGTCACCACTGTTACGCATGGACAACTGTTGCTCAACTTTTATGTAGCTTGATTGTGCCACTTTGCTTTCAACTACGTCAGCTAACAAGGGTGACCCCTCAACTGAGGGCAAGTGGACCTGTAAGTGTATGCTCTATTATTACTGGCCGGAAACAGGTCAACTAGTCATTAACCTTTCCTCTTAACAGACTCCTTGTGTTATTGTACATGAAGAAGTCCACTGACCAGATCTTGTTTATCAGTGTGTTCAGAGAGGAAGAGACCTACTCAATGAGTACAGCGATAAGAATGATAAGAAATGGATTATTCCTTATTTCTAGGAAAAAGTATCACGTTATTACAGTATGAGTGTATTGTGATTTCTTGTGAAGTCTAATAAATGCACTCCCATTGGAAAGAAAAATCAGATATGAGAGCTTTATAATATCTCAATTGCTTTTCTTTAGAAGGCAATTAAAATAAAATGAAGAGCAAATGGATATTAAACTTTAATATCCTTGTTCTTATATTTTTCTCCTGAGAAAAATGCTCCAGTAATTTCTCCACTAGAGATCTCAACAATGTCTCCAACAGCACGCACATTAGCCAAGATAACAAAATCTGCAAAGGCTAGATAATTTTAAAATTAACTCAAACATTTCTCATCAAATTCTTTCAACACCAAATTATCTGAGCTATGCAATCCACATTAATATTATAGCTCTATATTCTTATTATATCAACAATTGTGTCTCTGTTTATTTCTCCTCAGGAATGTTAGGAAAAACATCTGAGTCAACACTGATACTTAAACGAAATATAAAGTTGATCTCCATGAAAACTCCTGAGTAATTAAAGTGCAACCTCTGGGTTATTTTATGAAATGCATTCATTTACTCCATGCAAACAACAAATTAGGACATGTGCATTTGTATGCCTTAATTGCAAGTGACCAAATAACAACTTTATTGTGCATTATTTGGGACAGATCTGTGCTGGGTGGCACACGTTCAACATGTAACCTTCAGTTAGGAGTGAAAAACATTGATAACGCTGTTTGTGCAGTCTGTGATGTAATGGGCTGCTCTCCACTGTTTAGATTCTCCAGGCCACCAATCACATAAACAAAATGTTCTGGCCTTTGCCCTACTACGCCCATCACAAACCCTTATGGCAGATCAAAATTTAAGCATGTATAAAAGACAGTAAGAGAAAACTAAGCTAAGCTTGTTAACATTTAAATGCAGTCCACGGGATGAAAATTAACCAATGTGCAGCAAGTAAAATATTAGATTAAACAATTTTTTTTCACACACACACACACACACACACACACACACACACACACACACACACACACACACACACACACACACACACACATATATACATATAAACAATGATGATTTTTGAGAGTTTTAATGCATGAATTTTAACCCATTTAATTCCTCCAGTTACATTTGTGACAAAAATTTTGTTTGAAATTTGAAGGGTCTACAAACAGTTGTTAATGTATCTTATAGAGAGTTATGTATTTTATTTTGTTGGTGTATTTTATAGAGAGTGTCAGCTATAAATGACTGCAGTTTCGATTTCATTTTGACATTTGTACATGGGTGGTAAACTAATCGCATGGTCAGAACCATTTAATTTCACTGTGCTCCTCTGAAAGATGATTTCTGTATCAAAGCTCCACAAAAGGGGGGTTGTAATCATTTAATAATCAACCATGGAAAAACCCCATATCAATAGACCACTATTATGAATATTTAAAAAAAGAAAAAGAAAAAAGAAAATAAGAAAAGAAAAGCCATGTACAGTAGTTTGTTTCACTGAGAAATATTTGGGATTAAATGGGTTAATGCGATGCATAATTCATTGCTTTTCACTAATGAACAGAGAAAGCCACTGCCACAGGACTTACTGTCTGTCAAATTTAACACTTGTGGTGAGTTTGAAATGCATAAGCGAAATGGAAAGGAACATTATCTCTACGTATAAACATGTATACTCCCATTATATGTAATAATGTGGGCAATTAAAGTAATCTGGAATAAGCAAAAGTGAAAGACATGCATGCTACATTGATTTCAGAAGTTAAAAGTTATGCCTTTGTATATTTCTTTGTGTCACAGTATTCAATAAAAAAGAGTCAGTCATAAAAAGATGGCAAGATATGTCCTACTTTAGTAGGCTACAGTAAACACTGATATTTGGCTCCAAGTTTATACAGTTTTTATTATAATGTCTACGTGAAACAGGTCTTTAAGTACTGGACTTACCTACACTGTAAAAAAAAAAAAAAAAAAAAAAAAAGTTGAGTAGCCCACAGATTGCTTCTTGTGATAACGTCTAAATTACATAATTTTTTTTTATTATTTAAAAAAAAAAAAAAAAAAAAAAATTATAAGGTTAAAATCAGGTAGAAATATATCATAAAGGTCAAATCAGCTTGTTTTCACTTTTTACAGTTTAAATATGTGATCTGAATGGTTTATGCAACAATTAAAATACATATTTTTGCATCGATGAAAAAGGGGGTTTCAACTTACATAACATTGCTTGAATATTTTTTAGTGGATTTAAAATACCATTTATCTGTAGGCAATAAATCTAATCTAATGTGTAGAATCTGCTTTTTGTTCCATTGTTTGTGTAATTAGGTTGGTAAGTATTATAGGTGAATGGTACTGTAACTCGCATAGAGTTGAATGATCCAAATGACAACAGTCAGCAGGAATAATGTACAGAACATGTGCAGAGCATGACTGAGGGACCTTTGAACATGAAGTTATTTAGTGAATGAGCCAGCCTGCTTTAAAACCATTCACAGATAACAAGATATGCAGGTGCCATAATATGAAGACTTGCCAACAACAAGATCAAATAATCTTGGAAAAATCTTTGCTTGTAATCTTCGAAAAATTCATGTCATAATGTGATCTTGTGAAAGTTCTCCTGTAAAGCTATTTAGATATACTTGTCTCAAAATGCAGAGTGGCTTTTTCGATAGTTATTTATAGGGAGAAAACATGGTCTATTGACCAGGGGTTTGCAACAAGTGGGTCGCAACTCAAAAATGGGTTGCTTGCAGCAGGTAAAAACAATGCTAAATGCAAAAAATTAAATACAACTGTATAATTGTGCATAGTTAGAATAGCTAAATAAATTTGGCTTATCAACTTTTTGATAAGTCTTTTGATGTTGACTTGAAGGCTGGGCGTCCAAAAAAACGATGGTATTTTGGCGCAAAATTATCTGGCCAACACTAACAGGTTGCATGACCCTTCCTAATCCTTCAAAACTGTAATATTAATACATTTCAATCTTTGACCAAGGGCCTTTTCTTTTACTTTTGTACAAAAAACAATTTTGGCACAATGTTGGGTTGCCACTTGATTTTTAAAAACTAATCCGGTTACTTAAGCAAAGCCAGTTGAGCACAACTGACATAGACAATGAAACCATTTATACAACAGACTTAAATCACAGGAGGGTGCAGTCAGCAGTTTAAATGCCAGTTTTGTTGCTACCCATCCTATAACTGCACTCTGAGGTATTTTTATAACAGTGCACAACAGTATAGTGCTTGCCAAAAATGTTTTCTCTACCACTACATTTGTATTGAGAAATTTGCATTAGCAGATGATTTGCAAAACCATGTCAGTCGAACTTGATGTATGATGTACCATTCACCAATGATTTACACCATTTGAATATTGAGCTACATGTCCTTTTCATGTTTGCTTTTTGGAGAAATCAAAGATATCACAGCAGGAACCAGTGCAGTGGGCACCACTAGAGCAGCAGCACTCTTGCAGAATGACAGAAGGTAGAAAATTAATTGGTTGTTTGAGGAAAACGTCATTGAGTCCAGGAGCTGTAGCAGTACCAATGATACAAAAATACATCCTGCCCTGAAGGGGGCACTGCTGTTTTTCTTGCGTTCATTGTAACACGATAAGTGAAGACCAAACCCCAAACCCAAAAGTGTTCCCATGTTCCTCAAAAGGCTGGCAAACGGGCTGGTGTCCATAAGGACCCAGTCGGGATTGATGCAACATTTCTGGGCCTTTGCCAATGTCCACAGCAAATCCACACCCAGAGCTTTTAACAACACGTAGAAGCCCACCGCAAAGAACAGCAGGAACAGAGTGACAATGAAGTACTTCTTCAGACTAGCACTGTAGATCCATTGCACTCTAGAGAATATTTCTGCCACAATTAAGCCTAACAACAAAAGAGACACAGATGTGAGAGTCTGGAAGCAACATACAGCATTGATGCTTTGTTATGTTAAAGAAATGGAATGCAAAAGAAGATATATTGAAGGACATTTATGCAAATCTTTTCCATACAACAACAGTTCATAGTGACCATGTCTGTCAAGCTCCAAAAAGGACACACACAAAATACAAAATTACACAAATCATGTTAATGCAGCTTCACGATTGCTGTAGCAAAGTGTATAGCCAGAGCCTGCTGGCAATTTAATATTGTGGAAGATGAGGGTTGAAGAGTTTTGATGCCCAGTGCAATGAATATGCAACCTATGGGGACTCGTTCTTTCAATTAGTCAGTCTTACTTAAGTGTGCTATTTTAGTGCATTTCTGTCTTTCACTGTGGAAGGCTTTCTTTGGAAAATGTCCATAAAACATTATTGTTTACATATTGTATTCTTTTCTTTTGTAAGAAGGAATAAAATGCATTTTGATAGGAAAAGAAGTATATAATAGTCAAATTTCAGCACTTTGAAAATCTATGGTTAATCGCGATCACAAAATCACGTGATTAATTGTGATAAATATTTGGTAACACTTTCTATGATGACCATATTTATAATGCATTGTAAAGGTATTATACATGCATTATATTGCATTCATAATGTCTCATAATACACCTTTGTGATGAGGAGGAGGGCGTGGCCGAGCCGTGAGGATGGGCGCTGAGTTGCTAATCAGCGGGAGGGAGATAAGGGAAGAGCCAGGGACGCCAGAGAGAGAGAGAGAGAGACACACATGCAGACGCTCTGTGTGTGTGTTTTATGTTGCTGTGTTTTCAGTTTGATGTTGTATTCTAATTAAAGTCTCGTTGAATGTGGATCCGGCTCCCGCATCCTCCTTTCCTGAACTGTTACTCTGGTGCCGAAACCCGGGACTGGAGGAAGACATGCATCAGAGAGCCCTCGCCGCTGATGGAGGATTGCGAAGGTGAGGAGAGGATTGGTTTGATGGTACTGGAGCGATCTGCCAGGAGACAGAGGAGCCGCTGCCAGGAGACGGAGGAGCTGCTGCCAGGAGGCGGAGGAGCTGTTACCGTCTGCCAGGGGATGGAGGAGTTGCTGCCGTCCGCCTGGAAGCGGAGGAACCGCTGCCGTCCACCAGGAGGCGGAATCCAGTGCCATCACCCGGTGTCGTGGACAGCTGGCTGAGGACCGAATAGTGGCGTGGTCAGGAACTGGAGTTTTCCTTTTCTCTCTCTCTCCTTCTCTCTGTCTCTCTCGCTCTCTTTCTCTCTCCCCTCCCCATGTCCTACCCAGGTACCCAGGAGGTGGGGAAGACCAGCCAGCGACGGAATAGCCGAATGGGCAACTCCTTCCCTCCAGGAAGGGAAGGGGGCAGTATGTCAGAGCGGAGGTTTCCCCGGCCTGAATCATGCGGTGGGGGTATGTGACGAGGAGGAGGGCATGGCTGGCCGAGAGGATGCACGCCCGGCACTGAGTTGCCTAATCAGTGGAAGAGAGATAAAAGGAGGAGCCGGCGATGCCAGAGAGAGAGAGAGAGAGAGAGAGAGAGACAGAGAGAGAGAGAGAAAGAGAGAGAGAGAGAGGCACGCAGCAGTGTTCGTGTGTGTGCGCTTTTGTTTATGTGAATTCTTCGTCAGTGTTTATTAAAAGTCTGTTGATTGTTATCCAGTTCCTGCTTCCTCTTTTCCCAAACAAGTAGAGATCTGTTTCAACCTTATAAGTTATAACTTCTCATAAATAATTATAACTTTTTTTGACATGATCATATTATAAGTGGTCTCTGTCTACTTTAAGTTACAAAAGCAATATCTTCTTATAAAGAGCCATAACATAAACTTTTAACATACAATACACTACAAGTCAAACTTATACAGTGAAAGTTATTTATAAAATATGTCTCCAAATAAGATGCACAAACAATAAAGTTTATTGAATTGAGTCCAATATAGAATCAGTTTGATTATTTTTTTTGTTTGTTTTGATTTTGTTTTTGTTTTGTTTACTCCCAAGCACATTGGCTACATGTGTGATTAACATACATATTTTCTTTCTCAAGAGAGAGTTTCTGATACATTTTAACCTTGTAGCTTTACAAAAGTTTTTCGGAATATCTAAACATTTACATTAAATGTGTGTTATTTTGTATTTTATGCATGTGTAATGTATATAACTTCCAGCATGACTTGTAATGTCTTATAACCACTTAAAAATATCTTATGGATGTTTATAATAAGACTTTTGTCAATTGCTTTTGTCATTTTACTTAAAACATACCTATTATATATATATATATATATATATATATATATATATATATATATATATATATATATATATATATATTACACACATATATAATACATTATAACTTCTGCAGATAAAATTGGATGTTGCTTGTGTTATTATGCATTATAATCTAAGGTATAACTATGAATATGGAAGTATTATAATGTATTATAATTGTGGTTACAATTATTTATAAGTTATAACATATTATAAGGTGTATTATTAGACATTACTAATGCATTATAATTCCTTTACAATGCATTATAATTATGGACTTCATAGAAACTGTAACACTAGTATATATTAAATATATTCATTCAGATATTCAGATTAAAATAAGCTTAAACCCAGGTAAACCCGTGTATTAAAGCGGGCATTAATATGTTCATAATGTACTTTACAATATCTATCCAAATGTACAAACAATTCATGTGAAAATTTTGAAAATGACATGAATATCTAGAGATCACCATGAAAAAACACCTTAAAAGTAGTCTATATGACTCATGTTCTACTGTATATTCCAAGTCTTCTGAAGCCATACAATAGTGTTTGTGTGAGGAAAAGACCCATATTTTAGACATTCATTGGTAATCTTCAGCTCCACTGAAGCTAATAACTGAGTGATTCTGAAGTGGCATAACCGAACACAGAACTCCAAGTATGCAGAATGGAGATTAAGATTTTCCATGAATGACGACCTAAATTTAGCTCTGTTCATTACACAAAGCTATTGGAGTGGTGGTGGTGTAGTGGACTAAAGCACTGAACTAGTAAGCAGAAAGTTGTTGGTTCAATCCCCACAGCCACCACCACTGTGTCCTTGAGCAAGGCACTTAACTCCAGATTGCTCCAGGGGGATTGTCCCTGTAATAAGGGCACTGTAAGTCGCTTTAGATAAAAGCGTCTGCCAAATGCATAAATGTAATGTAAAATGTATTGTTTGGCTTCAGAAAACTTGGATTATATAGCACACAAGTTGTATGGACTAATTTAATTGAAAACCCCTGGTCACTATCAGTTGTTTTATAGAAAAGAGTTGTGTAAAGATCTTTTGTCTTCCATTGAAAAATAACAGCATAGTGGTTTGGGACAACATGTGGGTGAGTAAATAATAATAGAATGTGCATTTTTGGGTGACCATTTCATATAATCGATAAGAATTAAGAAGAGACCTACCAGAAATAACTCCACTGACAACTTGGTGTGGGAAATGGGCTGCCAGATAGACTCTAGACATGCACACCAGTAACTCCACCAAGCTCAGCAGCATCCAGAGCATCAACTGTAAAAACCTAAAAGCAGATTACTGTCAGATACTGTAATACTGTATACTGTAGGAACAATCCAGGCACAGATCTGTTCCCTTGTCTCAAACTCACCTATAACATAGAACAGGTATTTTTCTTTCAGCAACAATGGAAAGCACAGCTGTGACCATCACATACCCAACGCCTGCAGAGCCCATGGCATGACCCGATGGGCTCCCTGAAAGAGAAGAACCAAAATAACATTGGCAGTATGAATGGGACAAAAGCTAAACAAGGTTTTAGCCTTAGAAATAACAGAACATGTAATGATGTCATGTCAGAGATTGTATGAAAAAGCTATTGTTTTTGCATTATCTGATAAACTCTTGAGTCCCCAGAGGAAAATGTTATTGTTCTTTGGTAGTTTAGGAGATTTAATAGAGTAGGTTTCATTTAAGTATCAACTGTTGACAAACTAACAACTGATGCCAAATACCAACACCCATTTAGCTAAAATTCTAATTATAATGGATTATTTTGGAAGCATGAAGAACAGGTTATATGTATGCCATTTTAATTGGCCCAGAATACCAATTCAGGTCAAGAATGAATGAACATTTGGGATGTGTAATAGTACTAGAAAGTAATATAAATTACTTCATTCATAAATGGCCCTTGAACTGGAACAGTATGATAAGACCCATTTCCACATGGGAGATTAGAAGAGCAACCTTGCATAAATTGCACAACTACAAATAGCGCAAGACTTCATGTGGAGATAAAGCTGGCCATTATTAAAAAATAAGCCCCAAAGACCCCGATGTGGAGGGTTCTTGTATCACCCTGGGGAAGTTTATTTTACGATAACGACCATGCATATTGCAACATGATCACACTGGAAAATAAATGGTCATTAAATATGGTTTTAAGTTTAAATTATTTTGTTATGTGAGAACAAGGAGAATGCGGAGTGATACAAGAGACATGAAACTACAGTATAGCATAACTCGGAAATTGGTTGTCTGGGACAATGTTCAATTGCGATTAACTAATAAGAATCAAGTATAACACAGAGTTGTGTAATAATTATAGAAATATTCAGTACCTGGTCCGGTTTCACATGTTATGGGGAATTGTTGCAGTTCGGGATGTTTTAAAGGGCCGTAAAACCTGGTCTCATGCACCCACCAGTACGGCCTTTCACCAAATAGCACCCTATGAATATACCACAAAATGATATGAATTATCATCATAAATCATTTCAATCTTGTACATTTAGTCTTAATTTCACTAAGTAAGAATAACTACACAAAGGAAATGCAGAATGCAATTTAATGCTATTCTTTGAAATGCTCCAGTGGCACTTTAAACAAGGGGCAATTGTAAGAGACTTAAAAGTATAGTTCACCCAGAAAAGATAATTCTCTCATTATTTACTCACCCTTATGCCATCTCAAACTCATATGGCTTTCTTTCTTCTACTGAAAACAAATTAAGACATTTTGGAGGTGATTTTGTCCATATAATGCAAGTCAATGGGGTCCAACACTTTCAAGCTCCAAAAAGCACATGAAGGCAGCATAAAGATAATCCATACAACTCGGGTGGTTTAATCCATGTTTTCTAAAGTGATATGATCACTTTAGATACAACATTTATGTCCTAATTCGCTAAAAATCTTGACATCCACAGTCTTCTTGGTGCATTCATAAGAGAAGCACATTCACATACTTCCCCGCGTGTGTGAGGATGCAATACACCAAACCGATCTCATGAAAATTCATATAGATTTTACGAGTTGGCTATTTCGTATGATTTCTTACGATTTCATTTGTATAAATTTGTTTTTGGAGCTTGAAAGTTTTGGCAACATGATCACACGGGAAGTTGGCATGCTGTTTCCGAAAGTTCTGTTACCCTAGGATCAGCAACAGTATGCTGACTCTCTGCCAAGCCCTATCTCCCATCGGACATATTTGGAACAGCTCAACAACAGTTACTTTCCCTCATGGCTCGACTGTTAGCACGTTGTGTCAGATGCATGGGAGACCACAGTTTAATACCCAATCAAACGAGGAAGTAATCACGTTTGTATAAACAATCATGAGCATGATAAGGAGGTTGAATTTTTGTCCCTAACATTGCATTTTGTCTCTACTAATGGTTAGGGTTAGATCTGAGTTTTGGTTGGGGGGTAGATTAAATAAAATAAGTATTTATTTGTACTGTTTTACACCCTGTTCAGCTGAAAAGAATTATTTTTACAACTGGCTTCTGCGACCTCTCCTGGATATAAATGGATGTCACGCTTGTTTATTTGCTATGAAACACTTACGGCTTTAGCCTCTGGAGGCAGTGTTTTCAAATTCGGTCAACATATTCCAATTTCGGCTAAAGAAAAATCGGCACACACTTGCCGATTTTTATGTGAGATCAGACTGGTTTTGGACCCCACTGACTTACAATGTACAGACAAAAACACATCATACATCCTTCTTTTTCTCATGCAAAGCGATCATTGCTGCTTTAGAAGACATGGGTTAAACCATTCAAATCGTATGGACAAACTTTATGCTGCCTTTGTGTTTTTCTGGAGCTTGAAAGTTTTGGACCCCATTGACTTACATTGTACAGACAAAAACACATCATACATCCTTTAGAATATCTTAATTTGTGTTCCGTAAAAGAAAGGAAGTCATACTTTTTTTTCAAGTTGCTACAATTGCCCCAACCAATATTACAACCAGCCACAAAACAGGGACTTCTTGAATTAAATTTGATATCAATTTCTCATTTCTCAATTTCTATGTTAATGGTACTGCAACATTTGCACATGTACAGTATAAGATTTTTATATCAAAAGATGGCAGGTAAACTTGTGCTATTGTGCGAGTATTAATAAATGACACTTATGGTACTACTGTAACTGCCTTCATTCTCCCCTACTATTTCTGGGAATGCACCAGTTTCTCATTAAACCTAGCCAAAAACCTACAATTGCAAGAATTGTGTGTATGCTACTAGAATAATTTGGGATTTTCATTACTTCTTGTTCATTTATTTTTTATTTAAGTAAGAATACACAAACCAAAGAGCATCCTACCACTTCAAGACCAGGTTCAGCCAATCTCCAACCACAGCCACCCAGATGAGTTTAACAGCAACATCTCTGCACAGGTAAAACCAAATGGGAAAAAAGACAAAGAAGGTGGTGTGGAGATCCGCCACGGAGGAGACCCACTGAAACACGTTCTCATAGTCCCGGTACTCTGTCTGCAAATGGATGGCTAGATTCACTCCCCAGCTGTGAAGCAGGTCCATCTCTGCAGGCTGAGAGAAGGAAAAGCGTGCTTGGAAAGAGGATAGCCACAAACCACAGGGCAGGAGATCAAACTAGATATACAAAGGCAGCCTACCAGGTTTCTACTGTCGCACCCCAGTTTTTTGCCCCAGTTGGACTTTATTCAAGGCTAGGTGGTTTTGTTTTGTTTGCATGTCTGTTGGAGAACTCAAGGGCCCACAGTTTTCATGATCTTTGACCTGTGGTGACGCTGATGGCGCAAACGCTGATAAAATGATGAGTGGCCGCAATAATTGGTTTTGTCTTCAGATGTATCCACTGTGATGTCACTATGATCTGTGTCTACATCTAAGAGTGACACATTTAATGCTGACCCAAATCTAATGGATATGAGTGGTTTGGGATGAACGGTGACATTTTGTCCCTCTGTATATAGAAAAAAAGCCATAAATATTCCTTTCTTGTTCTGACCTGTGAGATTTTGTTTTGTTGAAAAACTCTACTTTCAGACTTCAGCATATTATGGAACTTTGTGGTACTGTGCAACTCTTTCATAAAGCCAATTTCACTGAGAACTTTTGATGGGATATCAAATACCAGACATTGGGGTTTGTCTTTTTGGGGCTGTGAACTGAACCAATCAAAATTAAAATCAGTAAAAACCATTTAATTGATCCAATTTGGCAAGCCTATTCCAACTACATGAACCAGGTCTTAGTAAATTACTATACCTTAAAAAGTAGTACTGTAACTGCAATGTCTAGCAACTAGCCAAAAGCCCTGCACTGAGTATAGTTCAACTTCAGTCTTTTAAACATCACGGATCAATTTAATGATTGATTCACTTATGTAACATACATATAAACAATGCAATGGAATGCAAATTAGAGATTGCTTATGCAAATTGTAAAAAGAATGCCTGTCTGAGAGTGACAGCTTTCATGTTGTCCTGTGATTATCTTAGGAGCAGGATGCTTAACTGGATTGTTGTTGACATTTTTGCCTTGTTTTCCCAAAAGCCACAAATGACGAGGGATACAGATCAATCAAACCAGAAGTGTTTGTTTTGAGAAAAAAACTAAAAAGGAAATTTGTATTGGGTCACATTGATTTCGATAGAACACTAAAAAATATATTTTTGCTGCTTGTTCAATTAACTTAATGAATATAAACAAAGCAACACAGTTTAGAACATTTTGTTACAACTTGATTGCACTGCATTTTATAAATTTCAATTTGTAAAATGGAAGTTTACTTAATCCATTTGAGTTGGGACTACATTAATACTTTTGTTGTGTTAATGTAGCATTGATAAAACTGGGCAGGGAATTTTCATTTCCCAGCATGATTTGCATGGGACTGGATAGGAAGAAAAAGTGTTAAAATGAAGTGTTATTTATGCATTTTTGAGCAAGATGAGAACAGGAAGAGATTTAATAATGTTTCTTATTCTGTTATATTGGTATTTAAAAAGAGTGTCTGTTATATCAATATAAGCAGATGCTATTAAATTGAGGGTGCAACTGTTTTACTGTCATTACACTTGCTCACCTGGCATATACTAATGATCAATAAAATTTATTAAGTTGGTCCAACATAATAAATAAATAAATAAATAAATAAACCTTAACATACTGAGTTTGACAAACCTAATGAAGTTAGAACTATTATAGTACATTAATTCGACCTAATCCAAGAAAATTATATTGGCTCAATGAAACTGACTTAATCTGAATGAAAGACATCAAATAAATTTCATGATGCTGTTTTCTCAGGTATGAGAGATATTACTAACTCATATACAATATAAAGGTGAATCTCACAAAACCTGTCAAGAAAAATGTTCACAAAATACCCTCCCCCCATAAGAAAATTAATTGCTCGCCCCCCCCATATTTCTAAAATGATAATATTTATGTATAACTAGAGCTATCAGAATTAATGCGCTTACGCATGTGATTAATTAAAATAGTTTAATGCGTTAATTTTTATCGCGATTAACGCATTTACCATTAATACGGCATAAACACTTGTGTGAAGGGCGGAATCTTTGGAATGACCCTACAAACTTTGCATAAAATAGAATAACATGACATTCCCATTGACATTCTATGGGCGGTACTGTCGTAATACTCTCCTATGATAGAGCCTTGGAGGTTGCTATCTCGAAAAATAAAAGAATCTCCGACAGCACTTGTCACCTATCAGTGATAAAATGATGGAGAAAGGAGCTCTTAGTGCTGTATGATGTACAAAACAAGCCCAGATGGGACTTGAAAGGTGCATTTTAATTATCACAGAAGCAAGTCAAATTTTAACTATCACCAAAACGCAGAATGAGACGTTTTTGTCTGGAAGTGCTTTTCATGTTGAGTTCAAAGCTTGACGCTGCTGTTGACGTTCTGATGCGAATCATGAACGCAGCTTCACGATTGCAGTAACAAAGCGGATAGCCACAGTCTACCAGCAGATTAATATTGTGGAGGGTGAGAGTTTAAGAGATTTAATGCGCCATGCAATGAATATGCAACGTATGAGGAAACTAGTTCTTTCAATTAGTCAAACTCCCACTTAGACTTTGGGAAACTTTTAACAACTCAAATTGGTGCTATTTTAGTGCATTTCTTGTGGAAGGCTTTGTTTGGAAAATGTTAATAAAGCATTATATTGTTACATATTTTTTTTGTTTTCTTTCCTAAGATGAAAATAAATGCATTTTGACAAGAAAATAATATATATAATGTCAAATTTCAGTACATTCAAAATCTGAGATTAATCGCAATTAACTACAAAGAAGTATGCGATTAATCAAGATATATATAAAAAAAAAATTCATCGACTGAAAGCTCTATGTATAACACACACACACACATATATATATATATATATATATATATGAATTCATGTTCATATGTATGTCTGTGAAGTGATTCTTTAAAGTGTTCTAGAAAGTAACTTAAAAGTAATTAGTAATGTGATTACTTGTTGATGAAGTAATCCGATTAAAATTATATAGAAGTAATTAGTCATTTATGTGGTTTGCTTTTTTAGTAATTTACACAACACTGATCATGGTGTTTTTTGTTGTATTGCATTTATTTATTATGCAGATTCACAAGAAAAAATAATCATATTACAGTAATTTTTATGGTAATGAAAGCATAAGCGATAATTCCACCGGGAAGACTCACGATTGCAATCAGCCATGTCATTCAGTCGTTAATGTACAGTATGTCATCCAACTGCATTGTTACTTTCGTTCTACAGATCATATATTAACACGTCATCCCAGCCTTACTGGCATGGCCACCAGCTTGGTCCATGGGTAGGCTCATTGCCCCTGCTATTTTCCTCGACAGGATCTGATGGTTGCGAACTACATTCTTCGGGCTATCAGATGGGGACTTACAAAAGAGGATTTTTTTTTTTTAAATTAATATGTCATTAATTTTCCGGTGGAAATACAGTAATACTGTATAACAGTAATGAGAATAATTACAAAACATTGCAAAAGAATTGCAAATCTTAATGCGTAAGGGAAATGATCATTTCTGGGGGAAAATATGCTTAATTGGCAGGAAAATAGTGCAAAAACAAAAAAATCTATTTTTTTTTTTATTTTATTTTTTTTAAATAGGCCTTGTTTTCTTTATACAATATAGAATTTTGATGTTTTTGTGAGATTCACCAATTATGTATAATTTTATAAATCATGCAAACCAAAGTTATGATAAAAGCTATAAGACACACACACACACACACACAAACACAAACATCCAGTTACACTGGAAAACAGTTGTTGAAAACAGTAACCAATATATAGAGTCTGGATGTGTTTCTAAGGTCACAGGAGTTCATTGATCCACTGCTACGTCTTTTCTACGTACATTCTCTCCTGAACTTGTTTGTGCGTTATCTCTCCCGACAGGACAAACACGCTCTTAACTTTGGCGATTTTTTATTTTTTCTGTTCCCTTCTGTGTTTTATTACACATGTGCAAGGTTCAAAGATCATTTTGTCCATGCGTTGTGGTGGTGGGCCTGCTAGTATATAAACAGAAAGCAGGGGGTGGAGCACTATCACTCTTGACTAGCTCGTCAACAAAGAGTCAACCTGCCTTAGAGAACATCATGAATAGTGTAATGGATACACTGCATGGGTTTGGGGTGAGTAGCACCCAATACCTACAAACCCATTACAAAGATGCCCAGGGATGGTTTCTTTTTGTCTCCTTTGCTGCAGACCTGAGAAACACCTTCTTCATCTTCTTTCCCATCTGGTTCCACCTAAAAGAATCAGTTGGCATCAAGCTTATCTGGGTGGCTGTGATTGGAGATTGGCTCAATATGGTCTTCAAATGGTAAGCATAGGGACCAATAAAGGATTTCACTACAAGAAGTTAATTAAAAATATAATTTTAATGATGCATCTGAAAATCTGACATTTGATTTGTCCATTTAAGGATCTTGTTTGGAGAACGTCCATACTGGTGGGTCCATGAGACTTCTTACTACACAAACAGCTCTGCTCCACACATCGAGCAGTACCCCATGACCTGTGAGACTGGCCCAGGTGCGTCTTTCTCACTATAGGAGTATCTGATCACAGTGTAGTACTTTTCTCATCAACCATCAAAAGAGCACCTTCATCACTTAGGTGCTTCTTCATGCAGGTAGCCCATCTGGTCATGCTATGGGTGCTGCTGGTGTCTACTATGCCTTGGTCACCTCCATCCTCGCCATAATGCTGAGCAAAGAGAAGAAAGCATCATCTAAGAGCTTGTAAGTCAGCCTAGAATTAGTGAATCACATGTTATTTAAGTAACTGAATGCTGAATGATGCAGTGGGATCCAAAAGTCTGAGACCATTATTGAAAATTGTCAGTTTTGCTTTTTTTTTTTTTTTTTTTTTCATTACAAAGCATATTATCAGCATAACAATTTGAGTGAAAAGTTCATACAAAGTTCTCAAGCTGGCATGGACTCCATATGATTGTTCAAATCCTGATGATCCATGTTATCTCAGCATGATTTGAGAATTTCCGAAGCAAGGCAATGTGACCTTTTGTCCATTGTAAAAACAAATATTTGATTTCTATGTCACTACTTTGATTAGTGACATTAGTGAAAATTAGTGCAGAATTTTCTGATTTTTAATGAGGTCTCCGACATTTTGGACCCCAATGAAACACCCTGATACATCGCGTCAAATGTAAATCGCTCCCATTATAATCAGTGACACTGGATGCGCCTATAGAGTTGTGTCGAACTGACAGTAGACAGATGCCCCGTTCAATTTCTGACGCGCTGCAACTCCAGACACTTTTATTAACCCGTCCGTCTTAAATAAAATTATTTTGCTTACCAAATATCATATGTGTAAATTTATTTTGCCATGAATTGTATTCGTTAGCCTATATTTTTAAATAATCAAAGCCAGCTTGTGATGTCTCTCTCTGATCTACTTATTTAAATATATATTTTTTTCTAACCACATGTAAGTGGTCATTGTTTTTACCAGTGGATTTCCATTAAAAATAAAGTAGGAACAGGTTATTCACCCATTTAACTGTGGGTTAACCTCAGTCAACAGCATTTGTGACATAATGTTGATTTCCATAAACATTTATTTTGACTCCTGCCTCCTTTCTTTAAAAAAAGCAAAAATGGAGGTTACAGTGAGGCACTTACAATGGAAGTGAATGGGGGCCAAATTTTTGGAGGGTTTAAAGTCAGAAATGTGAAGTTTATCATTTTATAAAAGCACTTACATTAATTATTTTGTTAAAACTTGTGTATTATTTGAGCTGTAAAGTTGTGTATATCATCTTTTTAGGGTTTAAGGTTTTATGCATTACATTGTCATGGCAACGAAGTTGTAAAATTGACAATAACTTTACACAGAAAAGGTTATTAAGTGATTATATTACTCTAAAATCATGTTAATTCACATAAAGTTTTCGTCTTGTGGCTATACTTTTGAAACTTTTGAATATTTTAAGTTTACGGATTGGCCTCATTCGCTTCCATTGTAAGCATCACACTGTAACTGCCATTTTTGCTTTTTTTTTTTAAAGAAAAGGAGGGATGAGTGGAAATCAATTTTTGTGGTAATCAACATTATGCCACACAAACTGTCGAATGAGCTTAACTTGTATTGAACCTGGAATATGCCTTTAATGTTCACTTCGATGATTACAGTGTAGACTGCTTCAAGCCGTTCTGGTACATAGTGTCAATGGACAGGTTTTGACAGGGTATCAAAATAATATTCCGGGGTTTAATACAAGTTGAGCTCAATTAACAGCATTTGTAGCATAAAATTGATTACCACAATAATTAATTTTGATTTGTCCCTCCTTTTCTTAAAAAAAAAAAAAAGAAGCAAAAATCTGGGTTACAGTGAGGCACTAGGAATGGAAAAAAATGGGGCCAATCCGTATATTTTAAAATACTTTTTTAAAAGTACAGCCACAACACGTAAACAGCACAGTATGTATGCAACATGATTTTAGTGTGATACAATCACTCACTTACTTTTTCTGTGTAAAGTTATATCTAATTTTACAACTTCATTGCCATGATGACGTAATGCGGTAAACCCTAAAACCCTATGTAGTAAATGGCCGTAAAAATCAACTCAACAGCTCAAATAATACATGAGTTTAACAGAATAATTCATGTAAATGCTTTTATACAATTATAAGCTTCACATTTCTGCCTTTAAACCCTTCAAGAATTGGCCCCATTCATTTCCATTGTAAGTGCCTCACTTTAACCGCCATTTTTGTTTTGTTTTTTAAAACAAAAAGAGGGATGAGTCCAAATAATTTTTTGTGGTAATCAACATTTAGTCACAAATGCTGCTGACTGTGCTCAGCTTGTTTTGAACCCGGAATATTCCTTTAAGAGATTTTGTTTCAATACAGATAACTGATTGTAAAGTACGAGAAAACTGCCATGCCTCTGCTGCAAAACAATGAATATACGATACATTATTCTGTCTATTTTTTTAATCAGGTACTTGCGTGGTTCACTCTGGACTCTCTTCTGGACGGTCCAGGTCTGTGTATGTCTCTCCAGAGTCTTCATTGCTGCCCATTTTCCCCATCAAGTTATCGCTGGTGTTATTACAGGTCAGAATATATCACAAAACCATCCACCTGCAGATTAATCTTAAAATATTGTCCACCTCAAAACGTTTACATTCATGCATCTGGCAGATGCTATATCCAGAGTGACTTACGTTGCATTTGAGACTTACATTTTATCGAATTGTGTGTTCCCTGTGAATTGAACCCATGACCTTTGCATTGTTAGCACAACACTACCAGCTTCAGGAACACAAAATAAATGATTAAAGCTGTTGTGGTGGTAAAATTAAATTATTTATTCTTGTTTTTTTTTTTTTTTTTTTTTTCCCAGGCATGATTGTTGCAGAGGCCTTCAACAGACAGACGTGGATCTACAATGCCAGTCTGAAGAATTACCTTAACATCACGCTGTTCCTTCTCTCTTTTGCCGTGGGCTTCTATGTGCTCCTTAAAGCTCTTGATGTGGATCTCCTGTGGACCCTTGAGAAAGCTCAGAAATGGTGCGTCAATCCTGCCTGGGTCCATATGGACACCAGCCCCTTCGCCAGCCTGTTGAGAAACATGGGTACTCTGTTTGGTTTGGGACTCGGTCTTCACTCCCCACTGTACACTGAGAGAAAGAAGAGCAGCAGTGCACGCGTCAGGATCGCCTGTATCGTGGCCTCTCTCTTCCTGCTGCATCTCTTCGATTCAATCAAGCCTCCAACACACACGGCTGCTCTCTTCTATCTGCTGTCTTTCTGCAAGAGTGCCACTGTTCCCCTAGCCACGGTCAGTATCATCCCGTACTGCGTGTCTGGAGCTCTCGGATTACAGAGCAAGAAGCAGCTTTAAACTGGGAAATAACTGTACAAGACTGTAAGACAACTACGCAACTACAGTATTTCAGACTAGTTCATTTTCATAATTCATCCCATCAGTCAAAGTAACAATGCCGAAATGATCAACTTTTGACATTTTGAAATGTGTTTTCTAACGAAAGGGATGCAGATAACTAGAGTTTAAATTAAGGACTGTTATATTGGAAGTATTGTTTTGTATTTGTACATCCTTTTGTAAAAATGTTTTATTTGATACGTTTTTATCTTAGTGCTTTTGGAACTACAAGAAAAGGTCTGGTATTTGACAAATGTAAGTGGTTTTGCTTAAGGTTAAGTTATTTTTTGAGAACTAAATAAATATATATAGGAGAACAAATTGTGTTCTCCCTAGGGATTATATATTTCAGAAGTATTTTCTTTATTATTCTATTTTTGGAAAATGTTTAGGTAATTTTTAATAAAACACTGAAAATATACCTTGTCCTGTATTCCTCCTTTGTCGTACATTTAACTCTCAGAGACCCAAGCATACACTGAAAAAAGAAATTTGTTGGCTCAATAACCATAACGTAATAAAATAAATAGCTTCTACTCAGAAACGTACATATTTAATACATTTTTAGCTTTACTTAATTTGCATTAACGTGTACAACACAAAATGTTAATTATAAGGTGAACTTAGTGATACTGGAAAGAACTCCTTGTCTTTCCAGCCAACCCTGCTGCTGAGCACAACATCACCGTGCAGCTGGGTTCATCTACAGTAACGCCTTCCAAAACGGTCAGAAATCTAGGGATAACCATTGATAACCAACTAAATTTCACAGACCACATCTCAAAGACAGCACGATCATATAGATTTACATTCTACAATATCAGGAAAATAAGACCTTTCCTCTCTGAACATGCCACACAACTTCATCAAACGTCAC
The DNA here is from genome assembly GCF_019703515.2 of Myxocyprinus asiaticus. Lineage (NCBI taxonomy): Eukaryota > Metazoa > Chordata > Actinopteri > Cypriniformes > Catostomidae > Myxocyprinus > Myxocyprinus asiaticus. Next base: position 11,097,161 of record NC_059375.1, on the reverse strand, counting down.
TTGTCTTAACTAGACTGGACTACTGTAATGGTCTCATTGCAGGCCTTCCTGCATGCGCAATTAGACCCCTGCAAATGATCCAGAATGCAACAGCATGTCTGGTCTTTAATGAACCAAAGAGAGCGCATGTTACACCACTCCTTGTCTCTTTTCACGTATGCACGTATTAAATTCAAGGCTCTGATGCTGGCATACAGAACAGTCACTGGGTCTGCTCCAGCATACCTAAAATAATTTCCCACCAGAAGCCTGCGGTCAGCTAAAGAATGGCGCCTTGTTGTACCAACACAAAGAGGCACCAAAACACTTTCACGAACTTTTGGTTTCATCGTACCACATTGGTGGAATGACCTTCCCAACTCCATCCGTGAAGCTGACTTCTGTCTTCAAAAAACAGCTAAAAACACATCTTTTCCTTGAGCACTTAACCAGTCACTAGATCATATATATATATATATATATATATATATATAATTTTTGCACTTTAATCTGTCTTGAATACTACTATGCTGATGCTAGTGAACTTTGTATTACAGCACTTTTCGTACCACTGTCTCCTTAAGATGATTCCTTATAATGTATTCCTCTTTTGTAAGTCGCTTTGGATAAAAGCATCTGCCAAATGAATAAATGTAATGTAAATGCAAATGTAAAAGAATAATTGTGAGTTCCTTGAACTTCTTTGGCTTAAAAATCCATAAAATTCAGGTTTTAAGTACTACTAACTCAAACGATCAAGTACAGAACTGAGTTTGTGGGGAATACCCATAAGCCCTTTGCCCTTGATCGTTTGTTTGGACAAAAGCAACTTATTGGAACACTGCATTACTTGTTATTGAGAATTCATAGATATTTTCATAGATACAGTTATGCTGACATTAAATGACCATAAGTTGAATTTACTTAAAAAGCTTGATGCAAAAATTCAAATTTTTTATTCAAATCAACATATACATTTAATTTTTTCCTCCTTGAATGTGTTTTTAGGAAGCCACTGATTATATCACTTACTGTTATATGTAGGTTTATTTATTTATGTATTAGAATTTTATATATATATATATATATATATATATATATATATATATATATATATATATATATATATATAAAATGGGTACTGTTTAATTACTGTTCAAACATTGCAATTCTGCAACACTGGGTCTCTGAGGGTTTAACATCTTACAAAGCCATTTCCAATCAACATATAAACACATCTGAATTACCAAAGCATCTCCCAGAAAACTCTTGGCTTAAACAAATCAAGTATGCAACTAAAAAAAATAAAAAAATAATAATGTTTATTATTATGATTATTATTATGGTAACAATAAGGTTACCATACAATAATGTTCCATTTGTTAACAATAGTTAACAACATAAGTTAACATGAACTAACAATGCCTATTAAGCATTTATTAATCTTAGTTATATATTAGTGGTATATGTTAAAATTAGTTAATGCACTATGAACTAACATGATCAATAGTATTTTTATTAACTAATAAAGATTAATAAATGAAGTAAAAAATATATTGTTCATTGTTAGTTCATGATTCCTGATGCATTAACTTAGACATTAAATAACCCAAAGCAATTAATTTGTTTAGAAAAATAATTTTAAAAAGTGAAAATTTCTATAACTTTTCAAACTTTTGTTAAAAGACATTTCAAAACCTTACTTGTTGTGATCACGGAGACCAGAAAATAAAGCTAAAAGCAATCCCTGAAACCATTAAAATGAAATTGGCCTAAAAGTCTGGATTTATTTTCAAACCCCACCTTAGAGGAATAGTTCACCCAAAAATGAAAACTGTGTCATTTTTTATTCACCCTCATTTTATTCCAAACATGTATGATTGAATTTCTTCTGTGAAACAAAAACATACAACATACAATCCACGGACATAAACAGACGTCACACACACACAGTCCAGTGTGTACAGTGCAGTATTTTTAGAAGTTGTTTCTTAGATATGGAGCTGCTGTCTTGATTTCTCATTTCTATCATTTCAGCTACATTGATGGGGGACTTAAAATGTAATTCTGATCAAATTTAATTCTGATCAAAAAAGATGATTAACTTTGCAAACTCATACACATGGCATTGCACCATTTTATAGTTTCTCGTAATGATTAGCCTTACAAATATCTTTGTCCTTGCCAATTAAACTCCATTACTACTCGCATTCTCTAATTTACCTCTCCAGAGTCCACCGATCAAATAACTTTATCTCTGATCATTGCAGTTATCAGGCTTCAAGCACTGTGGAATAGAATCACATGTTGGTGTGGAGGACGTCATTGTATGCTTGAGTCTGGATCATCACTCAACCATTTGCTCAGGAGTCTCACTGCACCTGTGTTTGTCAGTCTGTGTTGGAAATGTCAGGTCAGTTCTTTACTCCTCTCCTGCGGAGAGTTTGCAGCTGTGCTCCTGCAGTATTGCTTCTGCCTCCGCTCTCTTCACCAGACTGTTGGCTTTACCCTGGTAATGCCCTACCTTTCCAGCTCCTTTACCCTGCAGCAGTAATGAGGACAAAACCAAGGACCATTTGTTTCCTACTGGACGTGTCATGGCATTACATAATTTTGTATTTGCAATTTGGGGGAACAATTCAATACATTGAACAGTTGCATACAGTAGCATTTTCTTTTAACAAGCAGTGGTGCACTAAGTAAATGTTTCAAAGCATAGTAATCTCAGCAGAATCAACATACAAGACTGCAAAGGCAAACAGCATGCACATGATTGTTTGGACATGCTCCTGGATAAATGTCTTTGTTGGTCCTGGAACAACATTGCATGGAAACTCCTTCAATTTAAAAAGCATCCAAGGATGCACCTCCTGAAGTTGTTGAGAGAGTATGCAAAGCTGCAATCTAGACAAGCAGTGGCTAGTTTGAAGAAAATAAAATATAAGAGTTTTGATTTGTTTAACAGGTGATTCTCACGAAAAACAAGAAAAAAAAATAAATAAATAAATAAAAAAATAATGGTCATATTTAACCCAAATCAATAAAAAAAAAAAAAAAAAAAAAAAAAAATATATATATATATATTAAAAATAAAATAGTCTACATTTAGGATTTTTTGCATTGTGAGATTATTTTCAAGATGCTTAAGCACAATTTACCTCCCTCTATGACAAATCCAGACATTTTACTTTTACTGTTCCCATTGTTTTCAATGATGATTTTCCTTAATGTGACACAGTCTTTTTTTTTTTTTTTTTTTACTGTATTACAGTACAAAATATGTATTTGTGCACTGATTTGTTTAAATAAAAATCAGACAAAAATTAAAGGCAGTATCAAGGGTGTACTACTACAATTTAAATAATATATGTGTATACAGCTCTGGAAAAAATAAGAGACCATTGCAAAATTATCAGTTTCTCTGGATTTACTATTTATAGGTATGTGTTTGAGTAAAATGAATTTTATTATTATTATTATTATTATTATTATTATTTTATAAAGGACTGACAACATTTCTCCCAAATTCCAAATAAAAATATTGTCATTTAGAGCATTTATTTGCAGAAAATGACAACTGGTCAAAATAACAAAAAAGATGCAGTGTTTTCAGACCCTGAATATTGCAAAGAAAACAAGTTCATATTCATTTTTAAAAAACATAATACTAATGTTTTAACTTAGGAAGAGTTCAGAAATCAACATTTGGTGGAATAATCATGATTTTCAATCACAGCTTCTTGGCATGCTCTCTACCAGTGTTTCACATTGCTGTTGGGTGACTTTATGCCACCCCTGGTGCAAAAATTCAAGCAGCTCGGCTTTGTTTGATGGCTTGTGGCCATCCATCTTCCTCTTGATCACATTCTAGAGGTTTTCAATGGGGTTCAGGTCTGGAGATTGGGCTGGCCATAACAGGGTCTTGATCCGGTGGTCCTCCATCCACACCTTGATTGACCTGTCTGTGTGGCATGGAGCATTGTCCTGCTGGAAAAACCAATCTTCAGAGTTGGGGAACATTGTCAGTGCAGAAGGAGGCAAGTTTTATTCCAGGATAACCTTGTACATGGCTTGATTCATGCGTCCTTCACAAAGACAAATCTGCCTGATTCCAGCCTTGCTGAAGCACCCCGAGATCATCACCGTTCCTCCATCTGGCCGTCTAATGGTTAGACGGAGACCTGGAGAGGCCTTCAAGCCACAGTGTCTCGCACCCACTGTGAAATTTGGTGGAGGATTGGTGATGATCTGGGGATGCTTCACCAAGGCTGGAATCAGGCAGATTTGTTACCCCAGAGCCCTTCAAGCCACCATCTCAGCACACTGCACCACCATTCCCCTCCCCTCCCACTTTCTCAATACAAGACCAACAACTAGCCACAGAGCCACAATTCAAATACTTGGGCAGCATAATTTCCAACAACTGCACACTAGATGAGGAAATTCAAAATCACCTCAAACAAGCATCTGCATCCTTTGGTAGGTTCAGAAAAAAGAGTTTTTGAAAATCTTAAACCTCCATACCAAGGTGCTTGTAGATCGTGCTGTCTTCATTTCTACCCTCCTAAATGGGAGCGAAACATGGACAACATACAGCTGGCATATTAAAGCCTTAGAGGCCTTTAAAATCCAATGCCTCCAGAAGATCCTTTCAGTCACATGGAATGACAGAATTCCACATACAGAAATTCTTTGTCGCACTAACAGCACCAGCATCGAAAACACACCACACCAACACCAGCTTAGATGGCTTGGAAACATCATACGCATGCCTGATAGCCGTCTTCCCCGTAGAATCCTGTGTGGCCAGTTACACCATGGTCATCGCTTGCCTGGGGGGCAGAAAAAGAGATTTAAAGACCAGCTCAAGACCACACTGAAGTGGTGCAACATCAAACCATCTGCAGTAGAAGACCTTGCTGTCTGTCATTTGATCTGGCGATCTGAGTGCATAAAGGGGATTGGAAAAATGGAGGAAAATCGTAATCAACGCCTCCAAGGGAGACAGGAAAAGAAGCACAAAGCTAAACCTGCCCCCTCCAGCCAAACATGCATATGTTCTGAATACAACCGAATCTGCAAGTCAAGGATTGGATTGTACAGCCACCAAAAAACTCATAAATAAAGCAGAACATGGTCATCATCGGACTACGATGGACAACCACAAGCAAGAAGTCTGTGTGTGTGTGTGTGTGTGTGTGTGTGTGTATGTGTGTGTATTCTGATCCCACTTGATCATTATTTAAAGGGATTGTTCACCCCAAAATGAAAATTCTCTCATCATTTACTCACCCTCATGCCATCCCAGATGTGTATGACTTTCTTTATTCTGCAGAACAAAAATGAAGATTTTTAGAAGAATATCTCTGCTCTGTAGGTCAATACAATGCAAGCGAATGGTAATCAGACCTTTGTAGCTCCAAAAATCACATAAAGGAAATATTGTTCATGATTTCAGGCTTGATTACACTTCCTAGTGCTTGACGCAAGCGCAGAGAAGTGTAATTGAGCTAGAAAAATCATCATCGCCAAGGAGACTGCAGATGTCAAGATTTACAGTGAAAAAGGAGTTATATTTTGGTCTGGTTTCACCCAACATCGGTAGGATCGCTTCAGAAGCCATGGATTAAACCACTGGAGTTGCATGGATTAATTTTATGCTCTTTTTGTGTGCTTTTTTGGAGCTTCAAAGTTTTGGTCACCATTCGTTTGCATTGTATGAACACAGAGACATATTATCTCCATTAAAATAGCCTAGACTCCGTAGTGTTAGGGTTCTTTTTTTTTTATCTTATCTTTTTCTCCAGTTTTGTGTGAAGGTGCTTCTCATTCTTGACCAGTAGATGGCGCAACTGACCACAAATGAAATGTAATGTTTTTATTTATATATATACAGTATAAGAATTTTATTAAGCATGTTTTAAACGCTACTTACGAACATAAAATTGACCAGAACTTACAGTATGTCATCCAAAAGTGTGTTGCATGTTTGGCAATTGGCACGTGACGTGTATTAATTTCATAGTGTCTTTATATTATCCCAGCCAACATTGATATCTGGGTCCCATGTAGGTTATGTCCAGGTGGCATGAGTTCCACGTGGGCATGGGCTGAAAATGGGTAAATTATATGGGTCCCATTTAGTTTTAATAATGTGGGTCACAAATAGGTATGCCCATAATGGATGATAATGTGGGAAATTCATAGGATCTATGTGGGCAAAATGATTTAATGCTTCAAATCCATCTTTATGCCTTTAAACGTTTTGAAATGCACAAATTTGGTTGATTGTCCCTTTATAAACATCATGGATTTTTAGGATCTGATCGACATAACTCCTTATTAAATGCAAATGCAGTATCTGGAGGGTTTTCTATTGTGCTGTTTCGTTTTGTTTGAATTATCAATATATTTTTTTCATTACTGTCCTAACTGCATAATTTTTTTTTAGCAAATTCAGTGAAACTCAGAAATTCCAATAGAATTAAAATTGGTCTCACATGGGACCTACATGCTCAATTTGATTGTATCTCGGACTGACAACACCTTCCGCTTGACAAAGTAGTTCTGCTGTGTGTTCAATGTTTCATCATTTCTTCTTATACAGTAATATTAGATCATAATATCATATCAATTATTTTTGAAAGCAGACATTTAAATGACAACTCTGAAGATTTTAAATATATGAACTAGACGAATTCCCACCCCTAGAGTCACTCAACCATTTCAGCAAGTGAAGGACTTGGATGTGGAGCGAAAATAAACAGGTAAATGTATATTTTCTTAACTTGTCTCGATTATCTGTGATTTCAGGCATCGAAAACTTTGTTTTGACTGTCGAAATGACCAGAATCGTTAAACTAAAGTGGTGTTTTTTTACATGGGCGTGGGAGAGGTAACCACTTAAAATGTTTGTGATGCTTAAAATTGAGGTCTCATTTCTGTTGAGGTTAAGGTGTAGTTTTGTTTTTGCCTGATATTAAGTCGTATTTCTGATTTTCATTGTTTTTAGGCTTTCCCCTTGCATTGTACGCCAGTATAGCTGCCATTTTTTTTTCCATCTGAGGTAGAAAATGGTGGAAAAATTGAATTGTCACATCAGCCAATAATGAGTAGTGCCGATTTATAATAATTTACAATTGGCAGATGGCACAGTTTTGAATTTATAAGGTATCTGACATAGGCTGCGTCCAAAAGCTTAAAAATGCTACTTTCGGAAGCGAGGTAGGATGAAAAATTCTAACTGTTCTGAGATCAGATTAATTAGGAGGCATACAAGTCAGTTGGAGCCATAAACTAATTGGCAGCAAGGCAGCAGGTCAGTTTAGCTGATGATGATCCATATTTGAATTTTGACATCATGCTGTGTGTGTCGTTCACATAGGCTATGTGTTCCAGACTATTTGATCTACTATACAGTGCTTTGGAGTATAATACAAATTATGTTCTACATTTTAGCTTATGTGACCCAGTTGTGGAACTTAAAGCACAATTCATGCCATTTCATTATTTAATTTCCAGATAAATAGGAAAGGAAACTTAACTTTAATGTATTGCACTACAATTTGCTTTTCATTCAGTTGTGCATTATAGTACATTGAAAATTCTACAAGTCAATGATGTGTTGGTAAGTGACAAATTGGTGTTGATCCATAAATGTTTAAAGGAATATTCCGGGTTCAATAAATTAAGTTAAGCTCAACCAACAGCATTTGTGGCATAATGTTGATAACCTCAAAAACTGATTTTGACTTGTCCCTCCTTTTCTTTGTATAAAGCAAAGATCTGGGTTGCAGTGAGTCACTTACAATGGAAGTCAATCCGTAAACATAAAAAAAAGAAATCACTGTATCAAAAGTATAGTGACTAGACATAAACAAAATTTGTGTTAACATGATTTTAGTGTGATACTTTGCCACCTTTTCTGTGTAAAGATATATCCAATTTTAAAACTTTGTTGCCATGACAATAATGTCATCAAACCTTAAAACATCCACACCAAACGCCAGTTTAAACAACTTGACAGCTCAAATAGTATACAAGTTTTATCAGATGAATTATAGTGCTTTTATAAAATGAGCTTCATATTTCTGATTATAAACCATCCAAAAATTGTCCACATTCACTTCTATTGAAAGTGCCTCACTAACCTCGATTTTTGCTTTTTTCAAGACAAGGAGGGACGAGTCAAAATTATTTTTCTTGTGGTAGTTAATAGGTGTATAGGTATTGAGAATATTATAGGTATTGAGAAGGTGTCACTACCAAGAAGAGGTTGGGATTTGGATCAACTCTTGCTAAAACGAGAAGCCTTTTGGATACACAGATTAAAAATGTTGGTGCCCCATGGTTTGAATGTCACAAATCCAGTTGATTGAGCTGAACTTTTGTTGAACCCAGAATATTCATTCCATTACTGAATGCAGATCATTGGCTAATGCTATACCATATATGTATACACTATTGTAAATGATCCCCAAATTTGTTTTTAGATAATGGAGTGCTACGTTGCAGTTTCACATACGAATCAAAACTGTGGATGCTCTTGAAGTTCTTGATGAAGCTGTTGAGCAAAGAGTTGGTGTTGAGCAGGTTTTTGACACTGATGAATTGGGGCCATTGGATTTGACATTGGATATTGATGAAACAAATGACTAATTTCAAGATTCTGACGAAGAGGAAATGGAGCCTCAGCTTGACACGAAGACAAAATTGGCTGAATGGGTGGCTAGTCGGTATCTCTCTCAGTCTGCTTTGTCAGAATTACTAGACATACTTGTAAATGAAGGTTTTAATTAACTAAAGGACCCAGTAACTCTACTTTAAAAGACTGCAAAGTCAACAAAAGGGGGAGTGGAAGTTACTATCATTTTGGCCAGAGCTGACCAATGCACAAGATGAACTCACAGACACCTTGACTCTAAGACTAAATGTTGATGGAATACCTCTTTTCAGAAGTTCCAATGCATAGTTGTGGCCCATACTTGGTAAAACTAAGATGCTACATACCTAGGGGCCTGGGTAGCTCAGCGAGTAAAGACGCTGACTACTATCCCTGGAGTCGTGAGTTTGAATCCAGGGCATGCTGAGTGACTCCAGCCAGGTCTCCTAAGCAACCAAATTGGCCTGGTTGCTAGGGAAGGTAGAGTCACATGGGGTAACCTCCTTGTGGTTGCAATAACAAGCCATGTGATGAGATGCGCGGATTGACGGTCTCAGACACGGAGGCAACTGAGATTCGTCCTCTGCCACCCAGACTGAGGCAAGACACTACACCACCATGAGGACCTAGAGCGAATTGGGAATTGGGCATTCCAAATTGGGGAGAAAAAAAAGAAAAAAAGAATCTACGTACCTAGATCAAATGTGTTTATGATAAGTCTGTATCCTGGCCAATCCAAGCCAGCATCAGTTCATGAGTTCATGAAAGATGTTGTGGAGGAATTGAAAAGAATCACAAAGGAAGGCTTGTACTTCAATGAGAAACATTACAGTGTGTCCCTGCCTGATGAATTTATATGTGATGCTACAGCAAGAGCTTTTCTCAAATGTTTAAAAGGTCACTCAGGTTACAGCTCTTGTGAGAATTGTGCCTGGTGTTAATTTAAGTGGAAAAATAGTGTACCCAGACATGGAAGCAGCCCTGAGAACAGATGCCCAGTTTGATGAAATGTTAGATGAGGAACACCATTGTGAGATATCACCTCTTCTGGAGTTGGGAGTAGTTTTAGTTACATCTTTTGTACTTCAGTATATGCATTTAATAGTGTTAGGAGCTATACTATGCCCAAAACACATTATCTTGCTCATCTAATGCTTAAATGGACAAACGTTCATTCACCCAGATTGTTTTCCAAACCCACGTGACTTTCTTTAGTGGAACACAAAAGGAAATGTGTGGCATAATGTTAGGGACTTCAGTCACCTTTTACATTCATTGTGTGTAAAAAAAAAAATGTAGTCTTAAGTGAACAGTGACTGAAGACAATGGAAGAAAGGACCTTACAGGTTTGGAACATCATTTGGGTGAAAAATGAAAATTCTGTCATTATTTAAATCACACTCATGTTCTTCCAAACCCTTATGACTTTTTTTATTTTTTATTTATTTTATTTTTATTTTTCTGTGCAAATTAAAAGGAGATGCAAGAGTGAGTCCTTTTTTGCATACAATAAAAGTGAATGGTGACTGAGGCTGTCAGATCCAAACATTATGCCTTGAATGTCCTTTTGTTTTCCATTGATTATAAAGAATACAGGTTTGGAAGAAACTGAATATGAGTAAATTACCATTTTACTTGATAATTTTTGGGTAAACTATGCCTTTAATAATCAATGACATTTGCTGAAAAGGTTTTAGGAACCCCATCTCTACTGATTTTTCTCCTTCAAATGTATTCAAATGGCAAAATAGGAAATTTTCTTCTGACACAAGTGAAGAATCAGACACCTTTAGTGAGGATGAACTACCACCCACACCTCCCCACCAACTCAACAACATAACCACCCAGACAGTCACTGCCACCAGACCTGCCCAGAGAGTCACTGCCACAGCACCAGTCACCACCGGACATGCCACCCAGACAGTCACTGCCACCAGACCTGCCCAGAGAGTCACTGCCACAGCACCAGTCACCACCGGTCATGCCACCCAGAGAGTTACCGACACCAGACCTGCTGCCCAGAAAGTCGCTGCCACAGGACCAGCAAACACCGAACCAGCTGCTCAGAAAGTTACAGACACCAGATCTGCTGCCCAGAGAGTCGCTGCCACAGGACTAGCCAACACCAGACCTGACACCCAGAGAGTTACCAACACCAGACTTGCCGCACAGAGAGTCAACACCACAGGACCTGCTGCACAGAGAGTCAAGGCCACAGGACCAGCAAACACCGAACCGGCCGCTCAGAGAGTTGCTGGCATCGGACATGCTGGCCAAGAATTGCCACCACCGGTGATGCCATGTTCATTAAACTCTTAATTCTCCTGGAGGAAGTGAAGGAGACCCAGCGACTGCATGACCACACATCATTGCCAGAGGTTGCTGAAGGAGCTGTCTTCCCTCTAACAACAGTAGAAGATGTTGAAGCTGAAAAGCTGCATGATCCAAGATTAATGTCCAGTGTTGTAAGTTAAAATGTAGAATTCATATTGTTTGTATTGATCTTTATTTTTGTGTGGTGATTATTTTGCACGTGAACTGATTTACACATGTCATCTAAATCATTCTATCTGTGTTGTTTGTACATAGTTTGCAATGGTTGCCGATGTTGGTGATTCTTCATTGGATGATGCTACAAGTAGGATGATGAGATTCCTGATTTCCAACGAACTGGCGATCCAGTACAATCTGTTTGGCCATCATTGCACTAAGAGATTTAGAGATTTGCACCTTTTCAAAGTCATATTTGGTAAATAGCTTTAATTTTGCAAATTTATGCATAACAAATGTGGTATTTCATGTGGAATATAGTAGGCTATATATAGGACATTTCAGAAGATTGTATTTGTAAACCTTTGCTTTTTCAGGTGGTCTGAAGTAAAATGCATTAACAAAAGATGTGAACCAGAAAGATGCAGAAAAGGCTCTCTCCAAGTGGATTACTGGAGTTAGAGACAGGACTGGCAACATAGCCATTAGAGCACAGCAGGAGAAAAGACTGTCTGCAGGAGTATGAGCATTTATTTATTTATTTATTTATTTATTATTCTTTAATTTTTTTAGTCCAAATATTTAAATATATACTGTAAGTTTAACTCAGTAGCTACATTACTATTGTTGGTATCGTGTTTCTATGTTGGGTCAGTGTCATTGTATTGCAATGTTTTTAAAGAATTTGACAACTATTGAAGTAATTTTTTGAAAATGTTATATAATTTATGTCACAGTACCAGCATCACCAGTTGTTGGGATAGTGTTACCCTGTTGTCTCTATGTGGTTCACTTTGCATAGCACTGCTGTTTCAGATAATAAGATTTTTGTATTTAATGAATTCTCATTGAATTTGACTTATTTTTTGAAGGGAATGCTTTATTAAAATATGAATGTTGATGTTCAAAATTTCAATTTTTTTTTTATTACAAATATATGTATACTGAACCTCTACATTTTTTTCATTTGAGAATTTTCAAATAGCACCTCTTTTATGTTTTGTGAGGTTATAGATGAAAGAACAGTGGGTTATTAATTCTAAACAAAAAAAAAAAAAAAAAAAAAAAAAAAAAAGACATTTAACAAACTGGCATCCTGATGATGCTTTTATCATTTAATCAGTCAAAATTGCCTGTCGTTACATTTTATTTGAGATAGCACCAGAATGTAAAAATCACAGGTTAAATAGAATTGAGCATAAAAATAATAATTGTACTGTCCAGGTGTAAGGTCAGGTCAGGACCCACACATATACACTACAAGGGGCCAATACAGTTCTTATGTATAAATACAAACACAATACTGTGCCTTGGTATATCCCAGATGGGCTTCTTAAAGAGTGACCAACATGAGTCTGATGCGTGTTACCCGGTTGGGCCCCACATTAGCCCCAGTCAGATTCTACATGAGATGCATATGGGCTAATCCAGATAGGGCTGACATGGAACCCATGGACAAACCCATTTGGGGCCCATACCTCAAGCCCATATCGTGCCTACATGGGCCCCACCATGACATGTTGGCTGGGATCACACAAGCAAAGCTATCAAAGAATGATCAATAATAATGCAATCAGACAAAAGCACTAGAGGGCACCGTCTATAGCAGTAAATACTCTCAACAATCAACAAAACAGTTAGAATAGTACTGAACTGCAGATAACAGTTCATTAACTGTGAAATGAGTGAATGACCCCCATACGCCCATTTAAAACACGAAGTCCCGCCCCGTCTTGAAGATGATGATGACAAACCCTAGAAACGTCCACTGGAGGAGATCTACGTGCATCTGTTACCAAAAATCCATTAACTTCACAAACGGAGATTTCCGTTCAACTATAAATTGCTTAAAGCAGAGACTCATAGATATCTGCGAGATGAATCACAATGCACATTCATACTGTGGGTTAATGCAGAGGAGCGCTCATGGTAGGTTTCCAGCATGAAACAATGTATCCGTTATAATCAAGACGCGCGTTTAAATGTACCCGTCTGCGTTAAAACGTTCTAGTGTTGTTACGTTCTAACGAGAGCAGCGATTCCAGTGGATACTGCGTTTCATCTGTTGATCATCGCAACTTTCGGTTGATCTAAATGCTCATTGATGCCATTGCTTTGTGTGCTAGATGTGATCGTTTAAAGCTATCGGTGTCATATTTTGTGACGAAATCATGCCATGACATTGGTGTTCTATGTGAATATGCTTTATGTTGTTATCGAATGATAGCAGGACGATATGGTCATTTAAGGATGTCCAGATCTCTCATAATTCCAAATGTTAGCCTACTAGCATCCAAGCAAAACAAGATCTACAACGGTACAACTTCTTTGAGGTATTTAATGGGATAAATGAGTAAAGAGATGCTCATTCTCTCCTGATAACGGTTGGATGAGATCATAGCAAAGATATCTGGAAATGTTAGGCCCCTCCTGGACTATGCTTGGCTGTTGTAGAGAAAAGTTGTTAAAGAAATAGTTCACCCAGTATGTAGGACTTTCTTTCTTCTGGAGAACTCAAGCGAAGATTTTGGGATGAATATTTCAGCTCTGTAGGTCCATATAATGCAAGTGAACGGTGATCAAAAATGTGAAGCTCCAAAAAGCACATAAAGGCAGCATATAAGTAATCCATATGCCTTGAGTGGTTTAATCCATGTCTTCTGAAGCTATCAAAAAGGTTTTGGGTGAAAACAGACCCAAATGTAACTCCTTTTTCACTGTACATCTTGCCATTGCAATCTCTAGGCACGATCATGATTTCACGCTCGATTATGCTTCCTAGTGCTTGCAAAACCACTGCTAGAGAAAACAGGTGTTTGTGTTATTGGACATTTGTAGCCCTTGTGACAACTTTCCTTGGTCTCCCCTTTGTCTTAAATAAATATGGTATATTCATATGTGTAATTTGTTTACTGAAATATGGCATCTGACAAACCTTACTGTATGCTTAATCCAGAAGAAAGTTTAAGGGTGTGGTTTTGTAGGTTGGCATAATTAAGTATTTGTCTAGATGGTTTAGTTGCAGGCGTGCTTTCAGATGACTAATAACTAAATGTAATTAGGATTATGCAGGAGACATGTATTAGCTGGTGGAAAGACTGGAGCTTGTGGTGATCTATGGGTAATTGGGTGTGTGCTGTAGGAGTCACTGGAAACACAAGGCAAGCAGCAGGGCTTCAGTCCCAAAGGGTTCAGCTACAGACTTAAAATTGTCATATTTTCCTTGCACTCATGTTGTTCCAATTCCATACAACATTCTTTTTTTCCATTCCATCTAACACAAAAGGAGATATTAGGGAGAATGTTAGCCTCAGTCACCATTCACTTTCATTGCATCTTTTTTTTTTTTTTTTCCTTCTGTGTGGTCTGCGTGTGCCACCCTACTGTGGCTGTTGACACTCATATAACCAAGAGCTCTGGCTGTTTATGGAAAATATGAGACATGTACAATGTGTGGAGACCCATACTCCTAATATAGACTTTTACTGTGGAAAGTGTAGTGCTGTTGAGATGTTTATCTATGGATAGTTTGCTCCTGACAATCTCTATTTGAAGCACAAGCTGTATCTGTGTTGCAGAAACTTGCTTAATGGGTATTAGTTGTATGACTTTGTAATTTAAAACTGTGTTATTTATTCATTGATTAAGTTTGGTAAGCTTTTCCCTTTAGAGCAGTGACTATTTTCATTGCAAATAATTGTGGTATTTTAAAATGAGGGTTTTGTTAACCAGCATCAAAGAGTAATAAAGTCCTGCACCCTTTAGAGATATGAAAAGAACGTTTTCGATGTTTTGGTAATTAATTTCTTTTTTTAAAAAATTGGCTCGAAACCCAAAAGTGGTTTGCTGGTCTGTTCTGAAACAGTTGACAGAAAAAAAACAAAAAAATAAAAACAATGCTATATACACAAAATTAAATACAACTCACCATTTAATCTTGTAATCGGAATAGAAAACAAATGAGAATATTTCTGCAAGCAGTAATTAACAGGGTTCAAGCTTTCAAGGGCCTTTAATTCCATATGTAAAAGGAAATAAGTATTAATAACTGTCCATTAGCACCTAAAATAGAGATAAATTGCCATAATTTTCAGAACCATCAGGTTAAGGACCACAGAGATATGGCCTTTTTAACTTTCCTTTCTGTTATAGCGCCACCTATTGTCCGATCTCCACCAAATTTTGCATGCATCTTCAGAGTGTACTAACTTGATGAAAAGTTGTCCTTTAGGAGTGAGTTATAGGCTTTTGGGTATATTAGGCCATTCCAATATTTTTAAATTACCCTGTTATAGCCATGCAATAGAAAACATATACAGGTGCATCTCAATAAATTAGAATGTCATGGAAAAGTTCATTTATTTCAGTAATTCAACTCATATTGTGAAACTTGTGTATTAAATAAATTCAATGCACACAGACTGAAGTAGTTTAAGTCTTTGGTTCTTTTAACTGTGATGATTTTGGCTCACATTTAACAAAAACCCACTAATTCACTCTCTCAACAAATTAGAATACATCATAAGACCAATAAAAAAAAAAAAACATTTTTAGTGAATTGTTGGCCTTCTGGAAAGTATGTTCATTTACTGTATATGTACTCAATACTTGGTAGGGGCTCCTTTTGCTTTAATTACTGCCTCAATTCGGCGTGGCATGGAGGTGATCAGTTTGTGGCACTGCTGAGGTGGTATGGAAGCCCAGGTTTCTTTGACAGTGGCCTTCAGCTCATCTGCATTTTTTGGTCTCTTGTTTCTCATTTTCCTCTTGACAATACCCCATAGATTCTCTATGGGGTTCAGGTCTGGTGAGTTTGCTGGCCAGTCAAGCACACCAACACCATGGTCATTTAACCAACTTTTGGTGCTTTTGGCAGTGTGGGCAGGTGCCAAATCCTGCTGGAAAATGAAATCAGCATCTTTAAAAAGCTGGTCAGCAGAAGGAAGCATGACGTGCTCCAAAATTTCTTGGTAAAGGGGTGCAGTGACTTTGGTTTTCAAAAAACATAATGGACCAACACTAGCAGATGACACTGCACCCCAAATCATCACAGACTGTGGAAACTTAACACTGGACTTCAAGCAACTTGGGCTATGAGCTTCTCCACCCTTCCTCCAGACTCTAGGACCTTGGTTTCCAAATGAAATACAAAACTTGCTCTCATCTGAAAAGAGGACTTTGGACCACTGGGCAACAGTCCAGTTCTTCTTCTCCTTAGCCCAGGTAAGACGCCTCTGACGTTGTCTGTGGTTCAGGAGTGGCTTAACAAGAGGAATACGACAACTGTAGCCAAATTCCTTGACATGTCTGTGTGTGGTGGCTCTTGATGCCTTGACCCCAGCCTCAGTCCATTCCTTGTGAAGTTCACCCAAATTCTTGAATCGATTTTGCTTGACAATCCTCATAAGGCTGCGGTTATCTCGGTTGGTTGTGCATCTTTTTCTTCCACACTTTTTCCTTCCACTCAACTTTCTGTTAACATGCTTGGATACAGCACTCTGTGAACAGCCAGCTTCTTTGGCAATGAATGTTTGTGGCTTACCCTCCTTGTGAAGGGTGTCAATGATTGTCTTCTGGACAACTGTCAGATCAGCAGTCTTCCCCATGATTGTGTAGCCTAGTGAACCAAACTGAGAGACCATTTTGAAGGCTCAGGAAACCTTTGCAGGTGTTTTGAGTTGATTAGCTGATTGGCATGTCACCATATTCTAATTTTTTGAGATAGTGAATTGGTGGGTTTTTGTTAAATGTGAGCCAAAATCATCACAATTAAAAGAACCAAAGACTTAAACTACTTCAGTCTGTGTGCATTGAATTTATTTAATACACAAGTTTCACAATTTGAGTTGAATTACTGAAATAAATGAACTTTTCCACGACATTCTAATTTATTGAGATGCACCTGTATATTTTTAATATAATTATTGATCTAGGCTCGGTCCACAGTGTCTTCCTGTACATGTTTTGTTGATGTTGAATGACAAACCTATGACTAGTTCAGAAAAGTATTTTATTTTTTTTAAACAAATTAATTGATTGATACAAATGGTTCTTGAGCCAAAGTTGTTCAGAAAGAGATCTATCAATCATATGATTAAAGGTGGGCAGTATGACCATAATCTTTATATAACGATAACGATATGCCATGATATATAATAATTTTTTGGAAAATTCATAAAAATTGGTTAATATATTGAATAACCATATTGTACTGCCTATTTTTGGATAATTCAGTCAGTGAATTTAATACTTCCTCTTATACAATTTTCTCTTTATTTGGAACTTGACAATAGTCTAAGTAAAAAAATAAACAAATAAACAAACATTCAACTTGGTTTTAAATCATTCTTTCCATAATGCTAAATTTCACATTATGCCACATTTCTGTCTGATATGTTGTTGACCAATAGTGTTATTATTATAAAATTTCCTCAAGAAACTCAAGATCTTCCAAAAGCAATGCAACAAAAATTATGCATAAATAATTTTAAAAAAATCCAGCGAAAATAAACAGGTTTTGCTGAAAATATCTAACATTATGTGAACACTTCTTGCAGAAAATAAATATTTAATAAATATACAAATTGCGGATTAATTTTTTCTGCTCTGTGTTGGCTTTTGTGAACCTACGCCACATATTCATATCGCCCAGCCCTACATATGATATTAATAACGTGCAACAACACAGAATATACAATCATTTTCACACATGTAAAACATGTTAGTGCCTCCAAGTGGCCAAAGTTTTTCAAATTTTGCACAGATTCTTGGGGCAAGTGTCAAATAGGCACACCACATTTAATTTCAATAGGCCTTTGTTAACCTTGTCTAATAGCTGCTGAAAGTTAATTGGTCAATGCGGCCGTGTTTTTCAAGAAATGCCATTGTCCTCATAGACCTTGATGGCACCTTGGAAAAAGACACTATGCTAAATTTTTAGTCGATCAGACCAACAGTTCCAAAGTTAGAGCTATTTATGTTTTTCATAGGTAGGTATAGCGTCACCAAGAGGCTGCAGAGTGATTTTTTTTTAAATTTTTTTTATGTGTCCTCCGATTGAACCCGTACATAAGTGTCCCAAATCTGGTTAAAATATCTCATTCATTTTAAGAGTTATAACCATTTAAGTAAAAGTGGCCAAGCCGATTCCAGTTCCCGATTCAAATGAAACTGGAAAAAAATACGTGCATTTAAAATGTGTGTTGTTCAGCTATCTGAAAGATGACTTTACAACAGTTGTCAACATCTCTCTGGCAAAGAACCTACTTCATCTGTGCATTCTCTACCGGTCGATCGAGATATATATAATATAATCAGTTGTGCTCAAAAGTTTGCATACCCTGGCAGAAATTGTGACATTTTGGCATTGATTTTGAAAATATGACTGATCATGCAAAACAACTGTCTTTTATTTAAGGATAGTGATCATATGAAGCCATTTATTATCACATAGTTTTTTGGTTCCTTTTTAAATCATAATGATAACAGAAATCACCCAAATGGCCCTGATCAAAAGTTTACATACCCTTGAATATCTGGCCTTGTTACAGACACACAAGGTGACACACACAGGTTTAAATGACAATTAAAGGTTAATTTCCCACACCTGTGGCTTTTTAAATTGCAATTAGTGTCTGTGTATAAATAGTCAATTGAGTTCGTTAGCTCTCACGTGGATGCACTGAGCAGGCAAGATACTGAGCCATGGGGAGCAGAAAATAACTGTCAAAAGACCTGCGTAACAAGGTAATGGAACTTTATAAAGATGGAAAAGGATATAAAAAGATATCCAAAGCCTTGAAAATGCCAGTCAGTACTGTTCAATCACTTATTAAGAAGTGGAGAATTCTGGGATCTCTTGATACCAAGCCAAGGTCAGGTTGACCAAGAAGGAATTCAACCACAACTGCCAGAAGAATCGTTTGGGATACAAAGAAAAACCCACAGGTAACCTCAGGAGAAATACAGGCTGCTCTGGAAAAAGACGGTGTTGTTGTTTCAAGGAGCACAATATGATGATACTTGAACAAAAATGAGCTGCATGTTCGAGTTGCCAGAAAGAAGCCTTTACTGTGCTAATGCCACAAAAAAGCCCGGTTACAATATGCCTGACAACACCTTGACACACCTCACAGCTTCTGGCACACTGTAATTTGGAGCGACGAGACCAAAATAGAGCTTTATGGTCACAACCATAAGCGCTATGTTTGGAGAGGGGTCAACAAGGCCTATAGTGAAAAGAATACCATCCCCACTGTGAAGCATGGTGGTGGCTCACTGATGTTTTGGGGGTGTGTGAGCTCTAAAGGCACGGCAAATCTTGTGAAAATTGATGGCAAGATGAATGCAGCATGTTATCGGAAAATACTGGCAGACAGTTTGCATTCTTCTGCACAAAATCTGCGCATGGGACACTCTTGGACTTTCCAGCATGACAATGACCCTAAGCACAAGGCCAAGTTGACCCTCCAGTGGTTACAGCAGAAAAAGGTGAAGGTTCTGGAGTGGCCATCACAGTCTCCTGACCTAA